>NW_003298963.1:0-78760 GCF_000151645.1 Tuber melanosporum
CACACGCCAGATAATATTTCGATGGCCGGAGCATTGTACATCACTGGTATATTCTGTCTACCCTCGATTGGCCGTACCACTCTGAATATCTTTGGGTCCTTGACCATGGCTAGCTGGCTCTTCAAGTGTCCATATCTTCTTTTTAACAATTCTGTCCGGTACACCTTCCTTGCCAGGTTCCAGTCTTCCCTTCTTTGGCCCTTCCTTCTTCCAAGGTCCCTCACATCCCTTGCCATTCTTGCTAGATTTTCTGTGTATCACTCGCATCACCTTTTCCCCCTTCTCTATCTCTTTTGCTCCCCCACTATGTTCTTCATCCCTTCCCAACCTCTTTCCACACTCCCTTTCATGATCTCATCAATCCTGTTCCCCAACTCTTCCCAATTTACTCTTTTCCATGCCACTCTAGCTTCTTCCATGTCATCAGGCATTCCCACTTTCACATCCATGATAAGAGCATCGCGTTCCACACCTGCCTTCCCATCCGGCCGGATTTTCAGCCCCACCCTTCTGTACGCTACCTTGTCAATAGTTGACTTCTCTCTGAACATATTTCTTGTTGGTTCCCACATCTCATAGCCATTCCTGTCGATCCACTGTCCGATGTGTTTCCTATAAGTATTCAACTTTCCATCCCCTGAACGGTTCCCCCACCTTGGGTTCCTAGCGTTCTAGTCCCCTCCTATCATGTCCATCCCTTCCAGACCCTCCATCAATCTTGTTACCTCCTCTATCCTCCTTCCTGGTCTCAAATAAACTCCTCCCACCGTTATCGTCTCCAGTCCCATCATCAATATACCCTATAGACACCCATCCTTCCCTGTGTCCTTTCAACACAAAACATCCAACTAACTCCCCTCGTATATACACCTCCATTCTGCTCCCTTTAACAAAAGAAAACAAACTATATACAGTCCCTTCAATCTCAATTCTTCTCACATCCTTCTCAACCGGTGGATCCACAAATATAAACACATCCACATAACTGTACGAGTCCATCACCATCATCCTATTCCCAAGCGACGCCCCCACGTTAATTATGCAGATTTTCACCCTCATAATAATCCAAGAGTGACACCCATCCCCTCTATTTCCTTGCCTTTCCCTTTGTATCGTGCTTTGATGTGTTCTTCCTTTCCACAGTCAAGACAATAAACCCTCTTCTTTCGGTCGTCTCCCACAATCTTCCTTTCTGCCTTGTTTTTGACATCTTCCAAAGTTTCTACGTCCTTGCCCTTGTTGATTGGTACCACCTCTTCACCCTTTACCTTTGCCTCCAACACCACATCAGCCACAGGTGTCCTCCTCACCCTCCGCTCGGCATTCTTCAGTCTGTTCCTCGACTTGTCGGTGATCCCGGTTACCGTGGTTTCATCTGCCACCACTTCTGTTAATGGTCCCATCAGTTCTTGGGTGGACATTCTTCTCAGTCCAACACAATCCGGGTGTCCCGCATAGTGCCTGGTGTCTCCATACAAGTAACATTTCCTCTTTGTGTGTTCATACGCCCTGTTCACTGCTGTGCATGCGACTACTCGGCATTCATGTGCTGCCGACGTATGTTCCCCATGGCACCACCGGCACTTTCTGGGTGCTCGGCAGAACGTTTCTCGGTGTCCGACTGTCAAGCATGCGTTGCATAGACTCGGGGTTCTCCCTTCCTCAAACAGTCTGATGTCCCGTGGTTCCCCTTTTACAATCAATCAGGGACGTCCAGATTTCAACAGTCGGTTCAACTCCTCCAATCTGTCCTAAACCATTACCAGTCCACCGGTCCGGGCCCCTCTCGTCTTCATTGCCTCCATCCTTCCCGCCCATGAAGGTCTAGCCGCCACTGCTATCCCCTCGTTACTCCTCTCGATGTCCCCTGCCACCCTTTCCAATCCTCCCTTACCGAACTCGTCTTCAAATGGTACCCTCAGTGCGATTATTTTCACCTTGGGGATGTCCAGTCTCATGTCCCATCCATTCATTCTGATCTTCCTCATCCTCTCCCGTAAGGCTGGGGAGTAAGGGATCATGTCCTTCGCCTTTGCAGTCGCCAACGTGAGGTCGATATCCCCGTACTTGGTTCCGACCGCCTTGGTGCAAAACAACTTCGGTGCGTTCATGTCCGACAGGGCGCCGTTAATGCAGTGTCGCACCTTTTCCCTCGTCAATCCTTCGGGTAGTTCGTATACCTCGTCTCTCTTCCTCGGGGCCAACAGTTTAACCCGTCGTTCTCTCTCCGGTATCATCCCACCTCCCGGACTTAGGGTCCCCTGCTTTCTCCTTCTATCCACCTTGATGAATCCGTCACCAGGTTTTACTTCGTTCGCTTTCTGTGTCACTTTTGCAAATGACAACCTTTCCTCCGCCTTCTTCTTATATGACGGTACCATTTCCGATACCGGCGTTATCTTCGGAATCGCCGGTTTCTGTTCCGGCTTGGTAATTTCCCTCCTAGGTTCCGTTTTTCCTTGGTCCCCCTTCGGTCCGGCCTTCTTCACCTGTACTACCTTGGGTGCTTCGGGACCATCCCCCTCGGGACTACCCCTCTACTCGGGACTACCGTCGTATTCCCTCGGCACTTCCCACATCCCTTTTCTTCGATATCCTCCGAATGATCCTTCATTTGGTCGTTTTCGTCCCGTAATCCTGAAATCAATCCCTCCAGTCTCAGTATTCGGTCGTGATCCGACAATACCGATTCCATCCGTTCCTCCTCTTCACCTATCTCCTCTACCACCACCCCCTCCATTCTCTCGTCCTCCACTGCCGGCACTATCTGTCCCGCCTCAAAATCGTTGAGGGCTTCCAGCATCATTTGGGTTGCCCCCTCCGAATACGGCACAGTGTGCGGGATCGAAACCTGTGTCTCCGGCACCGGCGTGTCCTCCACTCTCTCCGGCACCGTGTTTGTCTTCCTCCAAACTCCCAACTTTTCCCTTATATCCTTCATAGGCGTACGTGGCACCAGTGCCTGACAGTTGTTCGTGTTTTCCACGGCGTGTCGGCTATCCCCCAGTCCGTTCCCCTCACTCGTCTTGTTGCCTCCCAGGTCCATTGCTTCGTCCAGTACGTAATCCTCGTCCGACGTGCAGTCCTCCTTGAAATTCCGGTATAACTCCCGATGCCCTGATGATAGGCTCCCTATCACGTCAATATCAGACTGGGGCCACTCACTGCTCCCCACTGTCCCTCCGGTCATCTCCGTTTCCATCGTCTCCCCACTATTCATGGGGGTCATCGTCTCACTACTCGGTACGTATTCCGAGTCCTGCGAATGGTCAAACAACACACCCGCCGAGGTCCCCTTGTCGATGCCACAACTTGCCGCATCTCGCCATCCTCATCACCGCCCGTATAACCACCTTGAGTTCCGAAATGGATCTCGCTCCCGCCTCTTCGATATGGGCTCTTAGTCCCTTGTCACTCACCAGCCCCTCGCACAACTCCTCGTGCACGAATTCCAAATGTAACCCTCTCGGCGCCACATGCGCGGTGACCAGCATTCTCGTAATCAAATCCCCCCTCCCCTCCCCTCCACGTCTGTACCTCTTCTAAACATCCCCTTAGACTCCCGGTTCCAAAAATGAAGCCTCACGGAATCCCACGATAGTTAGCGTTAACCAATAAGAATTTTTCACTCACCAATCAAAATGTGCCACAACAGGACTCCGGTCCAAATCAAAAATTTTCAAAAGAGTCGCGAATTTGTTGTTTTTTGGCAATTTAGCGAGGTATGTCTAATCATAGGTGCAGTTACCTTGCATCTCCATACAAAATCCAGCCTATTAGCATGAGTTCGACCGATTTATGCTCACACCCTAAGTACGATGGTTTAAGGCTTTCATTATGGCCACTGCCTGGCATAGCACACTTGCATCCCCGAATTAATCCCCCTTTTCCCCTACTCGAGTATTTCCACCCCTCCCAAATACCGTATTATGTTAAATGACCGACCGTGTGATGCTCCCTAATAATCAACAGTAGGATCGCCACGGCTGGCCAGCGCGGTTGGAAGCAGACCAAAAATTTATCCTGGGGACATATTGGGTTAACCGGGCGTGCCTTATTTTATTAAGCGCCCAACTCTAGCGTACTTGTATTGTACGAGTACTGGGCACGGTGCCCCGCCGCATAGCCGGCGGCTTAGGTTACCGATAGCTACAGTAGAGTGGTTTCAGAGGAGGCAGGATACAACAATACGATAGGGCTCCCCTCCACCCACTTTAATTCAACATTCCTAAACCCTTGGCCATGCTAGGCCTAACATATCTTACTCTCCTCCTACTAGGTCATGTCGATGGCCAGCAATTTGACCAAGGGTTTCTCCTAAATCAATCGATAATGATATAAAGATGCGTTGATTTTCTTAGCAACCATTTCCATCCTTATCCTTCACGGTTCTGCCTATCTTGACGATTATCTGCAATTCCCTTACTTTCTCCATCCAGAACCAAAGGCGCTTGCTCATTCAGTCTCTTTCTGAATGATGGTTAAATTCTCTTCCTTGATCGGCTTTTTCGGGCTGGTTACTTTGGCGCTAGCCGCTGACAGCGAAGCCTGGAAAACGAGGTCTATATATTTTGTAAGTATTCCTCTTTTTGCAAATGCCACAGTTGCAGAAAATCGGGAGCTTTGCCGTATTTTTTAACCGGCTGGGCTGTGGGTGGCAACTAGGTTCTCACCGATCGATTCGCGAGGACAGATGACAGCACTAACGCCTGTCCAAACTTGGGCGATTACTGCGGCGGGACATGGAAGGGGATGCAAAACCAGCTGGACTATATCCAGGGACTCGGGTTCGATGCAATCTGGATCACCCCAATCGTGAGCAGTAAGCACCGGTTCCCTCCGTGGTGGAAATTAAATAAAAACCCAGACAAAATTGAATAATCTCGGAAATTCTGGTTGGGTATTCACAACTAATAACAACCCCTGTTATCGCAGACACCCCCGGCGGTTACCACGGTTATTGGGCAAAAGACATCTATTCCGTCAACTCCAATTACGGTTCCGCAGACGACCTCAAATCCCTCATCAATGCGGCCCATGCAAAGAGTATGTACGTAATGGTGGACATCGTTGTCAATCACATGGGTGCCGGGGACATCACAACCTTCAACCCCTTCAACTCAAGCTCGTACTATCACAGCAGCTGCAGCATCGACGACTACAACGACCAAAGGAAGGTCGAGCAATGCCAGATCGCTGGGCTCCCGGACCTCAAGACCGAGGACAACACAGTGCGCAGCCTGCTCCACGGCTGGATCAGGAACCTGGTGTCGGAGTACTCCATTGACGGACTGCGCCTAGACACGGTGAAGCACGTGGAGAAGGACTTCTGGCCCGGATTCACCAGTGCTGCGGGTGTGCACTCTATGGGAGAGGTGTTCAACGGCGACCCGGCTTACGTCGGGCCTTACCAGAATTACATGCCCGCGCTTGTCAACTTTCCCATGTACTACTCCATCAGCGACTGCTACGCGCGCAAATATGGATTCCCGAACCTCGTCAGTCAGCACGACAAGGTCAGCTCTGTGTTCTCCCGTCCGGAGCTCCTGGGAACATTTCTGGACAACCATGACGTTCAGCGCTTCCTGAGCATCAACAACGACTGGACTCTCCTCAAGAACGCTCTCTCATACACCATGCTCGCCCGTGGTATTCCCATCCTGTACGGTGGTACAGAGCAGGCGTACGGTGGCGGAAACGATCCCGCTAACAGAGAGGATCTCTGGAGGAGCGGGTATGATATCAGTGGCGACCTCTACACATTCATACAAAAGCTCATGAAGGTGAAGATGGCTTCCGGTGGACTGGGTGAAAATGATCATGTTCACTTGTACACCACCGATAACTGCTATGCTTTCAGCAGGGCTAGTGGCCGCGTTGTTGTCGTCACTACTAATGGGGGAAGTGGTAGCAGCGGAACTTACTGCTTTAACACGCCAAAGCCGCAGGGGACTGTGTACACCAGTGGTCTCGGGTCAGCTGCTTACACTGCTGGTCCTAATGGCAAGATCTGTGTGCCCATTTCGAATGGGCAGCCAGAGGTTCTTGTGTCTTAATGTTTGTCCTTCCCGCCATATATACTGTATAGCATCGCGTATAGGAATACTAACCGCCTCAGAACACGCTCAAAATGATCACCCGATAAATGGGCAAGATATCCTCCCTATCTCAACTCGTTTTTTATTTTATTTAAACGTACCAGTTATGGCATATGCTCGGATTTTCGCTACAAATGGAGCTTGAATTGTCCAGGGCGGAAAGGGATCAATTCGGGTATTTAAAAGTAGAAGCTTAGAATAACATACAAGAACTGGTATACAGTTAATATACCAAACTAGGCTCACCCCGTCCCCTTTTAGGCTTAAATGCGAGAACCGGCGGATTTAGGCTTGCGAAATAAAAATATACCGTAAACTACAGCTATAAGGGAGGGGCACGGAGGAAAGGGCCTCTCGCACTATAAAAGTTTTACGCCGGATCAAGGTATATTTTTCCCATAGGGATTCATCCCGCAGAAAGCGCCGATAAATTAAGATCGGCAATACCGAGGGCTTATCATGTAACTTAAAACCCCAAACTGGGTCCTCCTTTTCTCGTCTGGTGGGTTTCCGGCCGGATACAGTAGCCGAGTATTGTATTTATTGTATTGTACTGTGCCATAAACGATGTAAGTTCACAAGAGGAAACCAACGAGTGACAATACGTGACTACAGATCTGTGCGGGGCAGAAAGGTAACGAGAGACCAACAGGAGCGAGCCAAAACCGTAAGGGTATGATACCGGATGCAGCTATATTCGCGAGAGCTCACTCACCTCTCCTAGAATTAGCGCCCAGTGTTCCAACGGACATTGCTCACTTGGACCATCTTGCCCGTCACTCAAGAGTAAGGGTCTAGTTCTGTCACTCAACTTTAAGAGCTAGGCTGCGTGCACTGCTTGTAGCGAAATGTGGCCTTCCAGAGTTTGCATTCCGGCCCAGCAAAAACAAAAAAACCACGAAGAAATGGACGACGATCAACACGGGCGAAGGATGCACCATGATTGAGTGCTAGAACGGCGAATGGCGTACGCGAGGACTGGATGATGAAACGGTTACAGCGAAAGAGCGCGCATAGACCCAGGTAATAATGGCTTAATACCCGGAGGTGAGAGTCATCCGCGCAGGCTACCCTCAGCCAAGGGATATAGTCCGCCGAACTATCGGAAAATTGTCGGGAACGTCCAGGAGGTCATCCGTTATCCAGGGCCGCTACCGAAGTGACTGGTATAATATCTCCCATCCAAGGTTCAGCTTAACCTTCATCGTAGGTAGCAAAGTACAGTACCAGTTCACATCGTTCCGCGAAATACTGGATACTCTTTAACCACATTGAATTTATTCCCCGTACAGAGCGTAGCGAGCCTTTGCGAAGCCTCCTTCAGTTGCTATGATTTGGAGGATTCTTTCGGGTCATGGTAGGCTCCCCAAACTCGCAAAACTCTGGTTAAGAAGCCTTGGAGGTGGCAATTCTCTTCAGGCGCAAGTGGGAAGCAAAGCTTGCTTCTTGGGATTAGACAAACGGCTCAGTTTGAGCGGCCAGTGTAACCTCGGTAATAAAGTAGAGGGCAGGTTTCGGCAGGGACACATTGAATGTAAGGGTCCCGGAATTAGAAACCACTTGTATCATAACCTGGAACAACGGTTGGTCCCCCGAACGGGAGACTCGGGTCACTTTCGGATCTTTTTTTGCCGCACCATGGCGCAGGTTCACAAGTTATCAATTTACAGGATTTATACTTCGGGTGTAAAAAAAAGTGGTTGTTCTCACGGCTCCTACAGCTACCTGAATAATTCTTACCCTGGCAGTGTCGAGCTGCGTGTCTCTCCCAAAAACTGGATTGATGTGAAATAATCGAGTGCGCGAGTCTTCCGCCAGCCAACTGCAAGGTAGCGAAAAACATTTCTCTGGTATTTTTAAAGTGGTTACGACGATACCGGAGTATGGTCACTGCCCATTAGGGGGGCTTTATGGATAATCATTTAGAATGGCTGCCATCGCTGTAACCGCCTTTTTGGCTGTGATAAGAAGTGGATCGGAAGAAGTGGGATGCCGTAGATGTGGCGGTTTCCGTCTTCTTGTATGATACAGTACCGGTATTACTGGTACGATATGGCGTAATAATTCTTGGCATGCGGCTCCTCAAAAGTTATGATACTCAATCATGTCTACAAAAGCAAAGACGAGGCATCACCCCACTATCGGTATTCCACAAGTACGAGTACAGTACCGGTATTATATGATATGGCACTGTGCGGTACGCCACTCGCACCAGCGCTCCCAAAATGACATCGCGCTCCCTTCCCTCTCCCAGATGATGTGTTTCCCCGGTCCGCAAGTTACCCACGACAAACCAACCAACCGGAGGTGCCACAGTTAATCATCCGTTCCTGACAAAAGGTCTCATCCTCGCAATAGTCAGACCATGCCTTCTCACACCATCCCATCGTTCCACGCTTTGTCACAGAAATCCCGACCGCCTCTCCATCCCCGTGGAAAATTCTTCCGCACTGGGCGGGATGACTAATCTTCGCGGGCCAATTGGGTTTGTTCCGATTGTTCTGCGATGGCGGCGGGGAGCGACAGCCGGGTACCCGTATCGTGGGTGGTCGAGTAGGGATATAAAATGGGGGGAATCCGCGACATATTTTGCTGACAGCATGATATTGCTGGTATTTGATTTCCTCTTTTCATAAAAAACCTTTACCCCACACCACTTCACGATATACTGCAGCAAGCAGAGATGCAGTCCATAGATCCAAAATCCCTCTCAACCCTCCAAGCCCGCGTCGCCTACTTGAAATCCTTCATAGGCTTCACCCAAGCCGATGCCGCGGCCCTCCACGGTGCGAGACCCGTCGTGGAAGCGCTCATCCCCACAATCGTCGATGCGGTCTACAAGAAACTCCTGAGCTTCGACATCACCGCGAAAGCATTCGTGCCCAGACAGACCGGCTACGATGGCGTCGCGCCGACAAAGGTGGAGGAATTGAATCTGGAGCACCCGATGGTCAAGTTCCGGATGGGCTTTCTGAAGGGATATTTGAAGAAGTTGGTTGTGGTCGATTACGACGATTTGGGGACTTGGGTATGTGGTAATTTTTTTAAAGAGTATTATTTGGGGGAGGGGGCTAACTTGCTTCGCAGGAGTACTTTGATAAAGTCGGGATTATGCACACTGGTGTTGCGGGGTTCGCTCACAGGTACGATGATTCCATTCCGCGCTTTTATGATACCCTAATCTTTCACGCTAACCGGTACGGCACTTCACAGGGCAAAGAAACCCGGCCTCCGCGTCGAGTACATCCACATGGGGCTTCTCCTCGGCTACGTCGTCGACCTGGTGATTGCGGCGGTCCTGGCTCGCCCGGACCTGGATAACGAGACGAGGAGCGCCGTTTTGACGGCGTTGAATAAAGTGATTTGGATACAGAATGACCGTTTGTTGCCCTTCGAGATTTTATCTTTTTAGTTTTTAGCGGGATAGGAACTGATGAGGTTATAGTGTTTGCGAGACATTACGTTGTGGATCTGGATACCCCTAATTCAATCGCTTTTCCGAAGAACGGGCTGTTGCATGGGTGGGTGGGGCAGATTGTGGTCGGAGTCGTGATCACGGTTGGTGTGTTGGGGGTCCAGACAATCCTTCGGGGGTCGTCGTAAAGTATAAGCTAATGTCTTGAGGTTGACGATGTTAATGAGGATACAGTGTTTATTAAATTGTAAGATTTCCTATAGTATTTCCCTTACGGCGCATCATGTTTTGCCTCGTACTGTTGTACTCTTGTTCTCGGAATCTCTCTACTCTTGGGTATTAGCGGGCTTGTACAGGATGTTGGATTGAGATGATTCTCGGAAGAGGATATACTATATCACACCTCGAACCTGTTTTCAATAGTCACCTAGAGCTTGCGCTTATCGCGCAATATATTTTCACACAAATTCCCACATCTCAATCGATTCACGACAACGACCGTGTTGATAAAGAACTTATCATATCGCAATTCACCCACTCAATCCGCCCATCGGAGCATCCGAGAGGCAACAGTGCACGAAAAACACATAACCAACCCACACCCGACACCAAAACCATGAGTATAACACAGTAACCCACCAAGCACCGAGCAACCACCGGGGTCCAAAGTCTCTGGAGGAGGGCGACCGCGAATCCCCTCTCCATCCTCCATCCTCCACCCCCCACCCTCCATCCTCCTCTTGATACCTGCTGACTTGCGCGGTGACGCACGTCCAGCGAATACTACCCGCCCACTTGATGTCCGCCCTTGACGCCCCAGTTTTCCCGACGGCGGCGCTTTTCTTGCGATCTTTGTTATTGGGATGTCGACTGTGTTTCATCGTGATTTGACTATTCACGGTCAGCACAGTTCGTGGGCTGAATGGACTCCAAGGGTGGATAGGGGGAGGATTGTTCAAATTGGGTGTACCCACTTGTTGAAGGTATGATACTGTGTATCATTGCATGGATATTGGTACTGTACCGCACACATGGGCAATGCATTGCCTCGCGCCTCTATCCTCAATTTCCCGGTGTCTACCCGAGTACCTTCCCGTGATTTCCATGGATAGCAGATGTATTGGTAAGCACGCTAAAGATTCCTACTCCGGAATTCCCTGAAACCGAACATACCTTATCTCACTCAGAGGTTTCGCATAGACCAAAGGGAAGAAAAAATCCAACCAATTCATTATTATTAACTGGGGTAAAAGTACTATACCACAGCCCGCCCCTCAATTCTCCCGAGAGTAAAAGCACAGCTTCCCGCAATCTCATAAGTCCAATAATTCTATCCGGAATCTTACCAAATACTGACTCTACCCCACCACACCAAACAAAACCAAAGGCAAGGAAAGAAACTCTAAACCCTCCAGGGCCCAAAGTCCGTCTCCCTGACATCCCTGAGCGTAACCAGACTCTTTCCCCCACCACTGTTACCATTCCCATTCCCATTAGAGTTGGCAGAAAACCTCACCCGCCCGATACCCCCCCAACCGCCGGAACCATACTTCCTAACCTTCATGTCCCTCCAAATTTTCTGCGCCTCGTCCATGCCCTCCTCAGCCTCGCCCTCGCCATCCGCATCTGATTCCTCCAAGCCGAGCCTAACGAGCGGCGCTTCATCTGGGAGTGACAAGAATGGAGAAGAGAATGATTCACCGTCGCGCCAGTAGGTAATTTCATCTGTGGCGTCACTCGAGAAGCTCGAGAGTCTCTTACCGCTTCGGCCCGTTGGCACACGTTCCACACACCTATCGCTGGCAGAAGTGGTGGTGGACTGCGAAAACCTCTTTTCCATTCTCGCCCTGTACGACAATTCCCTGGAAATATCATGTAAATCAACCCTCGCCTCAGCTCTCCGCACGCTAGCACAAATGGCCTGAATTTCGGAAAGGGCGCGGTCGGAGTTGGAGTACATGCTCGCGGCCTTCTGGCAGCGGATCCTGTACACGTATTCCTCATTGGTGATCAACTGCTTCGGCGAATTCTCGGGGGAGGCAAAGAGCTGCGTTTTCAGCGCGGGGGAGGAGTGCCAGTGGGAGTGCTCGTTGTAGCGGTGCACTTTTGCCGTTTTGGCGATAGAGAGTGTGGTGTTTGGAGGGTGGTTGCTGTGCTGGTATGCGAGTTTTACGGTCAGGAGGGGAGTTTCATACACGCCGAGATCGGCTTGGATTGAGTTAATCCGTTGCTCAACAAAGGACCACTCATCGGTTGCGTTGCTGGCATCGCCGTGGGATGTAGTAAGGTTTATTGGGTCCCCTGGATCGACTTTGATGAGGAGGCTCCGTTTTTCTCCCGGGGCCAGGCGGGGGTATTCGGTGTCGCCGATCACCTCCAGGATTTGCGAATATCCTGCACATCGTAGATGAACGACAACGTTCTGCGCTTCGCCAGGGTCCACAGCAGTTCTCAGTGCCGATATAATCTCTTCTACAGTAACACACTTTTGCTCGCCGTGGCCATCTTTGCTACCAGGCCTTGGGCCCATAGTGCTCAATGGAACACACCACCCAGAGGATCCCATCTCGTTTCTGGGCCAGAAAACGGGTCCAATACCGAGTATGTGAATTTGCACCTGTCCCATGAACACCTCCGGGAGTAAGTCTATAGCTCCGTCATCTAGTTGCGAAGTCAACAAGAATAAATGAACGCTTCTATCTGCTCGTGAATATCTCGTCCCGTCCGAAGGCATTGCCTTCAATTTCCTAACCGCGGCCATTACCGCTTCCTGGACGTTGCGAGAGGACGGCGGGATGCTAGTCTGCGGGAGAGAAAGGGACATGATATCTTTCAGTAGTTGCTGCCTTGCTACACTCCCAGAGGCATTGAGAGTGTATACGCTATTTGGTGTGGCGCATGGAAAGGTCATTACCGCGACCCTATCCCTTGCACTCTCCATTGACTCCACGATTCGTTTCGCCTTCGATCTCATACTTGAAAAAGATGTGCGAGAGGTATACGGACTGCCTTCGTCAGCAATAGCATAACAAATGGAAAGTAGAACTGACGATAAATCCAGCAAAACACCAACATCCATACCAACACCTTGTGGCTGCCCGGAATATCCAGCGCTACTACTGACTTTGCCCTCAATCTCAACCGATATCCAAAACCCATTCGGCTCCCCGGACCGACCACTGTGCGTAGGAAGGGTATCCCGTTCGGGAGTAACCGCCAAGTCAACTACTAGCATTGGTGGCTTCCACTGTCCACACTTTTGTGGTCTAGTTCCATCTCCCCCACCGATCTTGCCATCAAGTATTGCCAGAACACTGGCATTGCGGACACCACCCCCCGGCAGAATGCTCCTCCCGTCGTGTGAAGAGTGTCCTGATCCATCCGGGCCGCCCAACTTCCGCATGCTGCCCGGTGCGGTATTCCCCGGGAGACTCCCACCGACTCGCTTTTCCACATCGCCAGTGGTGTCTGGTTCGATGGGAGAGACCTCAGGTGGTGTGGCGAATGTGAGAACGGATTTTGTGGAAGATATGCTATTGCTCCTATCACTTTTTCTGGAATCCGCCCGCTTGACGAGAGCTTGACTGGAATTGCCATTATTGCTTTGGAATAAATCCATGGCCATCTGTCTCCATCCCCTTGGTGGGGACTTGGGCCGGACAGTCTCCCCGAGGACCCGATTAACTGTCCCCGATCTTCTCTGCTCAAGTCTCTGCCTCGCCGTCTTATCATATTTCGCACCTGTACTTGATGCTCGTCGCAAGAATGCATTCTTCCTATGCTTGTCGTTCGCGAGTCGATCGCTAGAGTAAGGAAGGAGGCAGGCATACTCCCCAGCACGACTTAGAGGATCGTGCGACTCGCATCCTTCTGGATGATTGAGTTCCATCGAGGGGAAATTTTCACGATGATAGGAATCGGCTGCCTCGCCGTGGTTGGGGATACTCGCCATTTGTCTTGTGGTAGGTCGCTGCAGCCAGATTATCTTCGCCGCACTAGAGCTTGATCCCGGGCCTTTTCCCCCGGCGGGGTTATCGGCGTCGTTAAGATCTCCATCTCTGCCAGGTTTACCTTTACCCTTACCCAGACCCAACACACCAGCAGAAGAACTGCGAGCCCTAGGACTTGGTGGAAAGTTCATCCCAAGAAACCCTCTCTTCGATTCATATTCCTTTTCCTTTTCCTTTCCCTCTTGCCTGCCTCCGCCTTTCTTGCGGAAGGGCATTGGGGGCGATTTTTTAACCTTCCTGATGCGTAGGGGTCGGGGTGTGATGTCGCTGTCATCTTCGATAGGCTGGCGGCGCGTGGGGGTTGTCGTGTCCGAACGTCGGATGTCTGAGGGCGTGGGAATGATTGGGAGGGAGGTGAGGTGACGGAGGGGAGAGATCGGGGGCGTAGGGTCGTAGCTGTACATTTTTATAAAAGCTATGTAGAAAACTGGGGTAGGCAGTCCGGGATTCCGTGAGGGTTTTCGCCAGGTGAGTGGGATAATGGGCAGCACCTCGACGGATCATGGAAGCGCAAGAAAGAGGGTTACGAAGTTGAAAAAAGGGAACTTCACAAACGACGAGGCAATTGCGCAGAGCTGTGACGCTGCTTTCGCGGCCTCGCGCGACCCAACGGACTAGATGTTATCCTAAAAAAGTATCGCAGGAACGGGAACCCAGTGAAGGAATCCATCTCGCCCCTTAAGACAACCGTACCCCGATTATGGCGATAGGTTGAGAGAGTAAGGAGGGCAAAAAATAAATAAAAAGGAAAAACAGTATGGTAGTAGGATGGCACAAATGGGGACAGACGCCTAATTAGCCCTTAGCTCTCGAAACAACAAGGCCAGGAAGCCTGAATGAGCAAATGAGAGGAGGTAGAACGCGGTATCTCATAAGAAAGGAACTCGCTCTACATTCTTGAACGCTGGGCAAAGCTCTAGAAAACAATAATCCTCTCGATAGCTTCAGTCAAGGTAGTGTCGTGCCCTCCCCACTCATGAGACCCTTAACCCCTCTCTGTACAGGCTCGTCCAACACGACAAAACGAATCTAGAGCACACCCATTAGCACTCTTCGCAGTATTACCCTGACAAAAGGATCGGGACTCACCACCCCATCCCCCTTCTCGGCATGACTCGCCTGAACAACCCTCCTGACTCTCTCATCACAACCAGCCTTCCACCCCCCAACCTCCTTCACGACAACAGCCTCATCGTCAAAGCAGCTCTTGACAAACTCCAGCACCTCCACAGTGCCCCGTCCCTCCCGTCGCGTCCACCAACTCCCCCACTGGAACAGGCCGTGCTTGAGCATGGGGTGCCAGATATCCGACGTGAACTCGATCCGCGGCGGACCGTCGGGATACCGCTCGGGGAACTCGATTGTGAAGGGGAGAACGGCGGATGCGTAGGGTCCCCGGCGGGGGAAGAGTACGCAGTGCCAGGTAGTGTGCGATGTCGACGAGAGCGAGGCATATACACCCTGGGGAGATGTGTGTTTTAGGCTTGCACTGTGAAGGTTAGTGAGGTCGTATCGAGGGAGAGGGAGCGCAGGGGAGGGGAACAATTCTACGAGGAGGTTTTGCTTCCGCGCGGTGGAAACCTGGGAGAAGGTTTGGCGGGGCATCTTGGTGATAGGATGGATGAGTGGCCGCCTTGTTGCATTGAGGCTCGCTAGATAATACTAATAGTTGGTTGGGTTAAGCTTTGTGCACGGACGTTGTGGATGCTTGGCGAAAGGGATGGCGCAGGGATTATCCTGTCCCGGACCGGTATGCATGATTCCTGGTACGAGATTCCCCTGGCGCACGGCGATGAGAATCGATACTTGTAGATTTAGATTAAAGGTGGGATAAGTATAAGCATTTTGTGAGAGGATTCTGTAAGCTCTCGATTCCGCTCAGTACTGGTGCTTTACAAGTATGATACTAAACTGCGCAAGTACCGTACTGCAACAGCAGCCTATCATGCTCTAGGTTTGAAAATAATTGCGGGTGGGTGGAAGAATCGGGAATGTCGGCGGGACGGGATACCGTAGGGTATAGGCCAAAGGGAGAACCTATAATACTGTCACTGTCATTCGTGGAGCTGGGAATGGCTCCGGTCCGGGGGATGTGGGAAATCTCTGGGCTTCCGCTGACACTAGGACATTGGTGTCTCATTCCTCACTCCTCACCAGGCGAAACAATAAGCAACACGTTTCGGGTAGAGTGCTCGAACCCCCATCCCATCATCCCTCGACGTTTATTAAAGCCACCCATATGGGAAATAAACCACCTGCATGGGGAATAAATAAGTGATATCTCCTGCGCTGCTGGAACCCTGGAAAATTCTGTAACGCCCTTGCTAGTCTCCGGGGCATAGGTTAATAGAGGGATCCAGCAGCCAGAGTTAATCCTGGAGAGATATGTCAATAATGCATGTGAGGGGCAGGGGCAACGGGGAGAGAATTATGAGTTCCAGCAGCTAAGACTTAAGCCAAGGAAATGTAGTTCCAAAGTAGTTCATTTCTGTTAACACGGGAGTGTATATAGTACTGGGGCTAACCTCATAGTCATTAGTTACGAGTTGGAAAGACGTGACAAGCGGTGGCTTGGCACATACATGTATTTCGCCTTAGGTAGCAGTGGTGGCGTAGCTAGGAAATACAAGAAGCAAGTTCCTTCCTCTCCACACATCGGTGCCTACAGGTTATGAGCCTTCCGCGTTAACTACGCACAGAACTACGAAAAAGCATGTTGGATAAACGGCCGTCAGCGTCGTGCGGATTTCAAACCTTTTTCTCCTGTTTGTCACTGTCACCTATTCCTACAGAGATTGTTTGCTTCTCGATCCACACATACAAACCTTTTTTTTTGTTTCTCTTCTCTTCTTCCTTCTTTTACCTACATATCAGAATCTACGGGATTGACTGCCGTTGCCATCTGCACTGTGTTTTGTTTTGTAGGGGAAGGGAGGAGCATCATGATTTGTCACTCAGGATTGTTGGCTGTTTGCCCGTTGTGGAGGGGTAGGGAGTTGGGGGGTAGCGCTTTGGTGAGAATTTTCGTCGCACCATTCAGGATAACGTTGTCACGGTTTCCCGCGATTCGCTTGGGGAAGACAATGGACTATTCACTGTTCGCCAAATGACCTCTAACGCAAGGTGACCGAGCAGATTGGGCAGGGGTTTTCAATCACGTTTTCATGTCAAGCCTTCTCGCGGTTTCGCCATTCCATCCTAGGAAGCAGACATATTTCCTCTAACAATCGTCGTACGTATCATATTATTATAAGTTCGAATTACAACCTCTTGCCCTCCCGCCTCCCTCTCACGAAACCCGCCTAACCGCCCGATTTTCGGTGTGTATCATAGTACGATACGTGAATAGACAAGCAAGAAACAACTACCGCACTCCCTCTTACCGATTCGGAACACCGCCAACCCCACCCTAAGCTATTCCAATCCCTATGACTGTCGGATCAACCCCTAATCCCTGGACACCTGCCTAAACTGGCACCCCAAATCCCTTCTTCCGCAAGTCATACCGCAGACAAATTCCCTCTCGGTAACCGCCTCTACCGGCGGTGTGAAATCCGTCCACTCAATGGCAAAGCTCATGCAAGTGGGATGGGCAATGAAGGGCGAGTTCGTGGATTGGGGGCAGGTGTAATTGCGTATATAAGTTGCGTGATTGCAGGCGTAGACTATTGCGGTTAGCTTGCACATTTTGTTTTTTTTGTTTTGGCAGTGTTGGATGGATAGAGTATGTGTCAACTTTGTGGTTGGGTGGGTGTGGTGGGGTAGAGGGTTGATAGACGGGGGGTTACTGGGATTCTTGGTGGGGATTATATAGGGGAGTTGACGCCTTGGGTTTGTCGGACAAGTCCTTGAAAAAGACGCTGTATGCATATACTATTCAACGTCTTCGTTGGGGTATTACTTGAAAATGATGGGTTAACTTAGTGGAATTGTATGAGACATTGTCACGAGGCTATGAATAGTATGATAATTTTCAAGAAGGCACGGTATACATCACGAGGAGTTAGAATACGACATTAGCCCTAACTTCCCGAAGAATATGTTTCAATTTTGGGGGCTTTCATTGGTCTAAGCCTCCAGTTTCAAGCTGCACCAGTGGGAACGGACTCATCACTTGCAGTGCAAGGTTTGCCATAGTGATCTAAACTAAACCGGGGATTCAAAGCACAAGTCCTAGAGTAAACCCGGGTTTACGTATCTTTCTCTCTCACGATTACAGGCACCCAAGCTCTCAGCTCACTGGATACCAAACTTTCATCTCAGCTCAATTTTTGAATCTGTATTCTGGCAGTCTGGGCGACGCCATGGCCGATCATTCGGCTGCTCCTCCTGCTATCGCTCGAAACATTCTGTTTGGAACACAGGGGGCACGAAACTCGATACCTGGGAATCGGGGGGGATCCCGGACGAGCACACCCCCACAACCCGGTCGACTCACAATCAAGATTCAAGCCTGTCTTGGCGTATAAAAGCACCCTTTGTGAGCCACCCGCCGATCGGTTCCCTTAGGTTTTTTTTGATGCGACGACACCTTAAGCCGGGAGTAATAGTGCAAGCAACACTAAATGTCCGCCCCACAATGCCCCACAGATACTGGACCCTCCAGACCACCCAATACCCCAGCTCGTGCAACTAACGAGGATACCGAATCCCAGATCGCAAACATCCTCACTGTAGCCGGTTCGACAATGACCAAAATCCGCCGTAGGGCCGACCGCTGGTCCCAGAGCCCCCGCAATCCAGAGCACAACCTCGCTCGTGCTAGGGATTACGAAACGCAGGCTTTCGCACAATTCAATTACATGGCCTCGTGTATTCAAGATTACTGGTCTTCACATAACGAACTTGGCACCAAGGAGTTCATTCGGGATATTGGCGAGGCCAAGGATAATTTGCTGACGATCTTTGGAGATCTAGTTTTTGAGATTGGGAATACCGGCTGGACGAAGCTTGCAAGTATCCAGGAGGTGAGAGAGGAAGAGGAGAAAGAGCACTGTTCGAGCGTGGCGGGGGAGGTGGGGTCCCCGAGTTTTTATGAACCGGGGGTGGGACCTGATGAAGAAGACAACAGTTTGGAGATTGCGATGTCGGCAGTAGAAGAGTCTACTGCCAGGCTTGTTGACGCAATTCGGTTTCCAGAAGGTGTGAGTAGTTCTGGGCGTGCTAGAAAAACGCTTCGGGAAAGGATATCTCTCAGCGGATTAGATTTCAAACCTTCGCAAAACGGAGTACCGCGTGGGACAGCACCGGTTGTTGAGAATAGGCCGGAGAGAAAGAGGGACAAATTCAAAAGGGTACTGCAGCGGAGACTTAGTTTCAAAGGGAATAGTAGCCCAACATCTTTCTCTCCCAGGTGCCTTCCCTGAGCGAGGAATACTTTTTAGATTTTCGCCTAGTTGCGACCTGCGCTGCGGTTACGAACAGAAACGGAACGCCACCTGATGGTCGTATGAGATCTGGAGTTTGTAAAAGGAGTGATGAGCGCAGGATATAAGTAGGATTATCGGAATATAAGATTGTAAGATTTAAAGAGATATTCAGTAATGTGTGTATAAATTTAATAACCGGAATTTTGCCGTCTTGTCATTAGATCTCTCCGTAGGAGTGGAATTTCGTCGTTCGGTTTTATTATTGACAAGATGGGAAGGAAATAAGGAGTGTAACCGGTACGGGTACTCGGTTATTAGTTTTGTTTTATGTTTTGTTTTAAGTATCGCTTTGATACTTGGTTTGTTTTAAGTATCGTTTGATACTTAGTTTTGTTTTTATGTATTGTTTTAAGTATCATTTTGATACTTAGGTAGTTTTACCAAAGAGTATCACTTGATACCTTTGATTAGCTTCGTTCATGCTAGACATGAACAGGAATTGTGTATTTAAAAGACTGCCTGATTCCACGATGGAAAAGGCAGACTTCGACAGATAGTATTTCAATATACTTGGTTGAATGGTTACTTCTTTGCTTCCCAGTACACCCTCGAAGCCTCCTTTAGTTCTCAGCTCTCGCCTCCTCTCTGGAAGAGCAGGCCACCTGCCAACTATTGTATCTTTTACCGATAACGTGATTAGCACCTTGCGAACACGTTACAAGGAGGTTAAAGGGTGAAGTAGGTGAGAAATGGATGTCAAGACAAGTACTCTAGAACTGGCAAGGCCACTAGTAGAGTAGAGCCAAAGTGGCATGGTAGGATCGTCGTTTTTCCTCAGGTTCGGATGGTATCGGGGGGGAACAAGGCAGGTCCCAGGGGATTCTCTGGAATAGGGTGGAGGTGACAGATCAGATTGGGAAAACTAGTGCCCTGAAGAGTGCGGATGCCCCACGTGAGGCGATTGAGGGTTTCTATGAACCAGAAAAAGTCACTTGCCACTCCTCGTTCATCAGGGACGATAATATCTCTGGACAGCCGTCAAGAGCGATGAGGAGTAGGAGTGGGACGGCCGATTCTGGGAAGGGACCTTTAGGTAAGACAGGGAAACATGAAAGAAGGTATGATATGAGTGGTCTTTCGTGGGCTTTGTTCGGGCGAGGAACGAACAGGACACCACAAGTCAAATTTCCTCCATGATGCGTAAAATCTCTAGGGTTAATTGAGAATGAATACGCATCTTTCCCAGGTGCAACCCCGGATTCTGTATGCTGCATCATGAAATACCAGTACCGGTGTAACATGATGGACCTGTCACTGGTCTTGTCTTGGCTCCTTCACCGGAAAACTTGTTAATCGGTATCTAGAAGGTGGTTGGGGAAGAGGTGTTGATTACAGTCGAGGGGAAGTGTAGAAAAACACCAGCGATCACTCCTTAACTGGATTCACCCCCTGGGTGGTAGTGGCTTTCATTTCTTGTTATTCCTTAGCTACTAGTCTCCCTTGTCAGTAATGATCAAGCAAGGAGAAATGGGTATCCCTGGTGGATACTCTACGTGAGAATTTGTGTGAGAAAAGGGGACCGATAAGAGAGGAGGAAATTTTGTAATTTGATAAATAGAGTGAGATTCAGATTCTGGGCTATTCAAGAAGGCAGAAGATTGATTGTCCAGGTTCCCATATTTTTCTAACTACATGATCAGGTCCTTCTTAATAGGACCTGTTTCCTCCAGTATCAGGTCCATGTGGGTGAAAATTTTCACTCAAGAAAGGGAGAGAAATATTTTCTCCCGCTAAAAGAAAAGATTTTTTACCGGTAAGGGGCAGAGAGTTTCAAAGGAATGAAATGAAGCAATAGATTGGAGATAACCTGATCTCCTAACTTCGCAATAATGAAACAATCAAGGAGACTACTCAACTGTTTGAAAAGATAACTGAGGTGACGGGGACCAAGAATTCAACAATTTGCGTAGATAGCCGAAAGTAATCTGCTAAGAAGCGGAAGCGTGGACTAGAGAAGTACATGCAATGGAGCGCGAAACTCCTTTGTCGTAAGAAATCCCAGGCCCGATATCAAGCCTCGCAATTGGGCCGACCCGGGTCCTTAATCGGGTTGTTTGGGTTCTGCCGCTGGTGGCACGGAATCCACCCCATTGGATCAGTGAATATACCGAAGCAACTCGACGAAGTGGGTGGATTCCGTGCCACCAGCGGCAGAACCCAAACAACCCGATCAACAGCCCGGGCCTACCCAATTGCGAGGCTTGCCTGATACCCGTACTCTCCGATATTCAGAAGGTTCTTTATGCTTCCTATATAAACTCTTTGTTTTGTCGTAGATAGAACGATAAGCCCAAAAAGATACAGAGTTCTCGGTATCTAAACTATTTCCTTAACGTCTTTATTCCTCCTATTCCTTAGTCTGGGTCACTTCAAACCTCTGCTTATAGCAGTAGCCTTTGCATACATGGATAAGTAAACCTTTCGCTCAATCTCTCTTTGAGTGTGCCATGGCTTCCCTTAACTATCCCAAACATGCTCCTTCCACCTCTTTGCTTCTCATCCTTTCTGTTTCATTCCATCCCATGATATCTCTTCTCTTCCTATCACTATTGGTCTCATCGCTTCTCTCAGCCCGTGACATCGCTACTACTCACCCCTCAACTCCAAGGTCGCTTTTAACCTACTATACATCCTTCTACCAGAAGAGCTTTGATGCTCTTCCCCATCAAGCACAAGATAGAACAGCTAACATCCAGAAATAGGTTCGTTGCTCTTGATGTACTGGGGTGATGGCATCGCGTGCCATAACGCCCAGAAGGTGAGGCCCCTCCATTCCGGTATTGAAAATTACAGGCACTTAGTTGTATCAACTTATAATGGAGCCTATCGCCAGCCCTGGGCTTTCTGCCAAAAACCCGGGGAAACGTCAGCAGCTGTCCTCCACCCGATCTTGCACGGCTCTTCTTCAAGGGCCCCTGTTAATGCAAACGATCCCCTACAATCGGGAGGACCTCCTGCTAGTGTGCATAAATGTTGGTGTTTTCGGATATGGGGACAACACGGCTAGACTCCTGGGAGAGCCCAATCAACAAGCATAAATATAAGGGCAATATTTTGTATATGCGGTAGACTCTGTAGTAGGCCTTGACCAACTAAGTGTGGGAAGTAGGGGATGTTGGAAATTATGGATGCTGCTCGGCATGCACATGATTCTGTTCTCTTGTCGGCCGGCATATCCGTCCGTCGGCATCTCTACCCGTCCGTCGGCATCACTATCCGTTCGTCCACCCGCAATTGGTTCTTTTGTGTCCATCCGCCCGCCCCTCTGCATATTCGCAGTACGTTCCTGGGGCCGTCATTTTGTTCATTCCCGCCTGTTCGCTCCCCTTCCTCCACTTGTTTGTTGGCGCATTTGCTTTGTTGGAGCGGAGGTTCTCGTTGTTCGCTTTGGAAAAGCGCTCCCGACGGAGGGGGATATGAACGTAAATGGGAGCTCGGAAGGCAATTGGAGCACGGCAGGGAAATTGGAGAGTCTTTGAGGAGTCTATCGCTTGTACTCTCTTTTGTTAGCATGATTAATAGCATGGGAGCGCACGGTGGAAACGGGGATGTTGTGTGGGAGGGGTTAGAGATACCGGTATGCGGTGATGCCAGGAAGGATAGGATAGGTGACTTTTGTCGTTTATTTATACTCCTGTCTTTCCCTGTCAGTTAGTTTAGTTAGCCATGGCGTCCTAGAGCTGTGAAGTTGTGGAGCGAGAGAAAAAGTTGTTGAATTGAGCAAGTTGCGGAGCGACCTTGGTGAACTTCCACGCTTTTGGTTGTGCAGACGCATTTAGTCATTGCCGTTTCGTTTCACTATCATCGTTCGGTATTGTCCTGGCTCCGGTTAGCCCATTGATTTCTAACAGAGGTTACCATGAAGGAACTCAGGACAGCCATGTATTGTCCAATGTGAAGTAGACCTTTATGGAGCTTCCATCCAGATAGTCAGAATTCTATCATACCTATATTACCAGCTTTCTATTGGATGTCTATGGGCTGTCGGTGATCATTTGGTTCGTGGTATGAGAGATTTTCGCTGTCACAGTAATTGATATTCTTGAGCACCGAGTGATATACTATGACCACGGTTTTGACCCTGAATTCAAGGGTAATGAAGGAAGGTTTCTCAACTGCTTGAGATTGCCACTGCGAGACGATGGCGACTTTAGTGGATGCACCGCTATAACCCTTGAGCGATGAATAAGGGCATTTAACCGGATGAGAGCAGAATTCCTCAAAGTTGGGTCAAAAAGCAATAACTGATACTAAATCATATCTGTCACGGTCCGATTTTCGTCTAGCTTGCATTGGAGGCCGTATTATACGCCGGTGGGTACTACGGCCTGGTTGGCAATTGGCTTTCGACCAGAATAGAGTTCCGTGAATTTAGCCGTCGGAGGTGTGCGCACATGGTGGGGGTGCCTGGGCTGTATTGCATAAGGAGTAACGCGGACAAGGGGTGTAAGAGTTGCTGTCTTTTACTGTATTGTTAGCCCAGTAGGTTCGACACTCTATACAGTGCTCCCTTCTCTACATTTGCCTTTATATCGTCTCTGGACCTTTAGCGGCTCTGGTGGGGCCTATTCGACTTGCTAAGCTGGGAAATGACCGGCATTTATCGTGAAATCTCCACCACCTTTCTCTCCATATCCGTCACTTTCTCTCGACATTTGTAGTGCGTCTACTCGCATAACTACTGGTTTATCAGACCCGCTGCAATTCCACGGAAGATTATCAAGTCGCTCCCGGTGACTGCTAGCACAGTTACACAACTCTGGCAAAAAACACCCCCCCTCATCAGTTCCTGTGGGGTAACAACCAGGCTCTAACTTTCTAACCAAAAAAAAGGGCCCTCTTCTCACAAGGCTCACTATTTCTTGGTCTGGACCCCCCCTGACGAGGAAGGGTCGGGGAAACATATTCCAACCTAACCGGGGGTGGTAGGTTGGGATACTGCAAATGCTAAACAGCAAACCGTCCCATGCGATGATCCTTATTGGAGCGGCAGTACGACCAAGATAGAAGCCTAATGATTGTCTAATGGCTATGGGCCGCCCACTACAGTTGTTTCTCCCGCCCCATAATCCTTCTGCTCGCCGCCCTCCTTTATAAAGGAAAGGATTGGATGGAGAACGCATGTTACTTCCAGTAAATTTTCCCAAAGTTTAATCTACCAGAGCCAGCTTTGAATCTTGTTTTGATCTGGGAGGTCGAGGAGATGGACCATGCAATATTTGTACTGGTGCCATCCTGTCTGCTCGGCCTCGGGGATGAGCAACAGTTCCAGCCCTTCTGTACTGCTACACAGCTAACACCGAAAGCCAACACTTACATGTATGTAAGGTCTTTGGTAGTATAGTGGTTAGTATTTCCGCCTGTCAGTTAACTCTGAGCGCGGACGACCGGGGTTCAATTCCCCGCCAAAGAGTTCTTTTTTTTTTTTTTTTCATTGGTCTTCCAGCTGCGTTCGGATTACTTTCCGAGAGGGGCCTATCTTGCAGCACTTGTGAAGTCACACCACTAGGACAAACGCGTTTTCTCTAGACCTACATTCACATCGCGATTTCACAGGTGAACGGCAATAATGGCTATGGACGGCGCACACGGTGTTGCGGAGTACACATCCGTGGGGGACAAGTTGGGGTTATGCGCGCTGGGGTAGTCGATACAGTGAAGGCGGGGACTGGGGTACTGTACAGGGTTGTATAAGGCTTTGGAGGATCGGTGATACGGGCTAGATTGGATGGGGGATTTTTCGTTTTTTTCCCAGGATGTGGGAGGAGGGACACCGGGAGATTCTTTCAATATTATAGTCTACTCGAGTAATTTATTACCCTCGTTGCGCCAACCAGCACACAACTGATATCGGAAGGCCCTTGAGCCCACCGCTTGCGATCTCTCTCTTTTTCCTCTCTGCGGGTACTGGGGGGATAGCTAAATAAATTATCATATTGAAGTCAAAATATCGTGGATTGGAGGAAGTTTGATGACGCGCCGCCACACGGGAGTGAGGGGGTGGCGGTTTGGTGTGGCTACGGATATTGTGGCGTCGCCAGCTGTGACTCCTCTGTGTGGTTAAGTTACATTAAAGCCGCCGGAGTTCTCAGACGGGCTTGTAGTAGGCGGGGATGATCGCGAGGTAGTCTAACTTACCGTAAGAACTCGAATAATTGGACCCGGTCTCATGTCGTTGGGCTTTCCTCTCTCAGTAAGGTCAAGAAATATTTGTTTTTTTTTTTCTGTCTCGGAGGAGGGAAAGGGGCTACATTTTCGCAGTGTTTTTTACCCCCTTTCCTTACAAGGAAATTTCGGACGACATGAAACCGGGTCCAATTATTCGAGTTCCTACAGTAGTCCCTGCACGTCCTAAATTGTATTACAGAAATGGGAGCCGACTTGATAGCCCCTTGTCATACAAAATACAGTCACACCTTGGTATAGTGGATCTCTTTATATGGGAAACCTCGATATTACGAATTCGCACCCTGTTCCCACTTACTCGCATACAAATCGTTCTCTATAAGGAATTCCTGCCAAAACCTCGCGATAACGAACCAATTATCCGCAACCCTTGGCATTCATTATAACACAGCGCAGCTGTTAAACCAAGGGGTCAGACTATAAGGCCCTGTTCGGCACATCACAATAAAAATATATCACAATAAAAGTTGGAAATAGCATATATTCTAAAATAAATTTATAGTATATTTCGGAAATATAGGTGTTCGTTCGGACAAATTATATAAAATAAATATAGATGCCGAGACAATGCAAACCCTATTATTGTTGTAAAAGTAGGGTTAAAAACAGTATTTCTGTAATGATCCCTCCTTGGATAGTTAGTTCTTGGCGAAGGGGAACGATACTTCTCTTCTTCTTCAGTTTCTTTCCTTAGTCTTATGATACCACTAGGCCTCTGCCTATGTTACCGATAGTTCAAGACCTTTGTCTTCTATCAGGAATGCCTATCATAAGCTTTCTCTAACTCTTCTTTGTGAAGAGCTTTCCTCCGTCTAATGATAACTGTTGCAATAAAGATAAAATCGTAAAGGTTTTTTATATTTGTTAAAGTAATAAATAGAAAAAGTACTTAGAACAAAACATGAAGAGCCTATCCTCCTCGGCCGTACCGGCCTCCTTATATAGTACTCTTCCCGCTCTAACTTATGTGACCTAAAGTGGTCACATGCGCAAAACCCATGACCTCATAACGAGGTTATGTGCAAAACAAAAAATCATATGTGCAAGGCATACCTGCAAGGCACACTCACAAGGCACACTTGCTAGGTGCACGTCCTATGACTCATATTTGAGCCATTTGCGAAATATAATAAATCATAACATAATAAATCATATGACCTAAATGAGTCATTTGAAAACCTTTTCCGTGCCAAGCCATGTTCGTGACAATTTCAAAATAAAAACGCCTCATGTTACTATCTCAGTAGGACATTATACTTCATGAACAAGCAATATAAAGTAGTACAAACAACATAAATACCCTTCAGCAATTATGGACAATGTGTAACCGGTACGGGTACTCGGTTATTGGTTTTGTTTTATGTTTTGTTTTAAGTATCGCTTTGATACTTGGTTTGTTTTAAGTATCGTTTGATACTTGGTTTTGTTTTATGTTTTGTTTTAAGTATTGCTTTGATACTTGGTTTTGTTTTATGTTTTGTTTTAAGTATCGTTTTGATACTTAAGGAGTTTTACCAAAGAGTATCAATTGATACCTTTGATTAGTTTCATTCATGCTAGACATGAACAGATTTGTGTATTTAAAGACCGCCTGTTTCTACGATAGAAAAGGCAGACTTCGACAGACAGTATTTCAATATACTTGGTTGAACGGTTACTTCTTTGTTCCTCAGTACACCCTCGAAGCCTCCTTTAGTTCTCAGCTCTCGCCTCCACTCCGGAAGAGCAGGCCACCTGCCAACTATCGTATCAATTACTGATAACGTGAATAGCACCTTGCGAACACGTTACATTTTTTTAACCTCAGCAAGTGGTTAAGAATCTGTCCCCGGATTTAGGCCTGATCAACCTATCTATATCCATCTCAGAACGCTAGCGGAGAGAAGCGGCAGAATCACAGCACATTCGGCTTCATCTCAAACCCAAGATATAGTCTTTGATGACCAGGAGGGGGAAGCAAATCCCACGGCAAGACCTTACAAGAAAGAAACAACCCCGGTGCTCTGCTAAAGAGCGTGGGCGATCTTGCAAACACGGAATATACACAACCTCCAGGAGAATTCCCTTGTACTCCAGCAAAGAAGCCTTCCTTTGAACCTCCTATCGACCCCGAAGCCAGCAGCGAATCAGACATGGCTAGCACAGGAGGAGGGCCTTCTGGAAGAGGAAAATCTTGGGCTAGGCCTGAAGAAGAGGAGGTTCCCGCAGCATTTGAACCCCCTAAATTTAAACTCCACCTCCCAGCAAAGTTCACAGGAGAAGGAAAAGACCTCAAACCTGAAGCCTTTGAACGATGGGCGATGGAACTCTCACACTTCCTACTCTTACAGGGAAAAGATGTGGAAGATCCTACAACCGGACTTATCATTGGATCATTTTGTGAAGGAAAGGCAACCGACGCATACTACCAATGCTATAAGGATTTCGGCGGAAATGTAAGATTAAGAGGAACTACAGTTCTCGATTACCTGAAAGGACGATTCCAATCCTCTATAACCAATGACCTCCTATACAACAAATTCAACCAGCTCCAGCAAGTTAACGGAATGTACGTTAAGCGAATCACCGATGTGGCTACGGACCTGATGATGTACAAGGACTGAATGGAGAGAGGAGGTATCTCCAAATACATCCTGAAGCGACGATTCTACGACACTATGCACCCTACCCTCCGGCGAGAAGTAGAACCACTCGAGGAAGACGGCGATGATATTGCAGTAATAATTGCAAGAGCAGAACGAAATGACGCCATTCTCCATGAAACCAAGGCCTACAAAACACAGACGTCCTCTAGTAGGAATAGCCAGCCACGGCACAAAGCCTCCAGCAACTCTGAATACGATACCCCACCAGTTTTCAAGAAGAAAAAAAAAGTACTCCAAAGAATCAAGACGGCAGAAAGGAGAGTGTTTTGAATGTGGAAAAACAGGACACATGGCAAAGAACTGTCCAACGAAGAAAGGGAAAGGAAAGGCAATTAATCAAGAGGTATCGGCCAACAATATTGAAAGCGATAATACCCAATCCAGCAAATATGAAGAAATTCATATCGGATATATTGATGTAGAATGCAACAGTGTTGGACCCCTGGCTACATTCAAAGCACACACAGCTCTGAAAGGTAATATTCTGATCAATGGTAAAAAGGCTCGAGTCCTATTTGACACTGGCGCAATCGGAAGAGATATGATCAGTAATACCTTTGTCTCTGTCCATGGACTCCCAACTCGAGACCTTAACCAACCCATACAAGTCAATATGGCAGTAAAGGGATCACGATCCACAAGCCATAAAACCTGTAGTGCGACTATTCGACTTGGTTCTGCAGTCCTACCCCCCCAGGAAATGCTGGTTGGAAATTTAGCCAAATACGATGCCCTAATAGGTATGCCATTCCTGAACCTCCACAAAGCTATAATCAGGTCTGGGGAATCAACCATCGATTTCCCAGAGCAGAAGGTCAGAGTCTCATGCAAGCCAACAAGCGGAGAGTACCGAGCCGCAGTCTGTGAAACAACTGTCCAACGACTATTGGATGATTACTCTGATGTTTTCCCTGATCAAATACCCAAAGAACTACTGCCTATGAGAGAGGTGAACTACCACATTCGCCTCTGAGACCCTTCTAATCTCAAGAACCAACCCATCTACTCAATTTCTGACACATACAAAGGTCCACTGTGTGATTGGATCAACCAACAACAAAGAAGAGGAGTCATCTACTGGGCAGAAGCCCCAGGTGCCGCTCCTATGTTTCTTCAACCCAAAGCAGATGGCAAAAGAATCCGCCCCTTGGTTGACCTTAAGGTACGGAACGAAAATACAGTTATGGACAGCTCCGCTATCCCAAACCAAACCCAGATTCTAAATGCAGTTGGACGGGCTAGATTCCGAAGTAAGATTGACCTAAGCGATGCCTACTTCCAAACAAGGTTAGATCCAGAAAGCGAACGCTACAACAGTTTCAAAACACCCTTCGGAAGTTTCATTAGCTGAGTTATGTTACAAGGTAATATGAATGCGCCCGCCACCGTTATGCGAATTATGGAAAACCTCCTAAGCGAATACCTCCACCATTTTGTTTGGGTCTACATTGATGATATTCTCATCTTCTCGAATAGCGAAATAGAACATGCCTACCATATAGGTTTGGTTTGTACCAAACTACGGGAAGCTAAATTCTACACTAGCAGAAACAAATCAATCCTGTTTTCCGATAAACTCGATATACTATGACATGTTATAGATGATGAAGGAATACATGCAGCCCCTGGAAAAATAGCTTGTTTAACGGAATGGTCGACACCCCGGAATCAAAAGGAACTCATGCAATTCCTAGGACTAGTCAACTATATTGCCCAGTTCTTCCCATACCACGCCACTGTGACAGTGCTGCTTGCAGACCTTACTGGCAATGCAGAATTTGTCTGGACTCACACTCATGACCAAGCCTTTACCAACATCAAGGAGTTGATTAAAAACGCCAACATTATTCAACATATCGACTATAGTAAACCAGAACCGATATGGCTTATTACTGATGCATCGGATGTTGGAGTTGGAGCATGGGTTGGGCAAGGGGCCTCCCATGAAACGGCAAGACCGGCGGCATTACACAGCAGGAAGTTCATTAACTCACAGATGAACTATGCAACAACAGACAAGGAAGCCTTTGCTGTGATTGATGCTCTCACCACTTTCAACCACATCCTGATGGGCAATACCTTCACTATTGTTACCCACCACCAACCTCTCACTAATCTTAAAACAGAAAGAATACCTGGAAGAAGAAGAACAAGATGGATAGGTGAAATCAGCAAATACGATGCAAAAATCATCTATACCCCTGGACGAACAAACTATTTAGCTGATGCTCTCTCCCGCCTATATGAGAATCAAGACCTCACAGATCCTCCTCTTGTTTATGATCACACAAGACAAAGCGAAGACAGCCCTGACGACACCTCCTATGAACAAGAACCATCGATGGCTACCGCCAGCTCTGCCACTCCCTCCAATCCTTTCTCTTACACCATCTACGGCGCTCCTGGAACGGAACGTGGAAAGGACATTGACGAAGAATGGAAACACAATTGCACGCTCCGCAGCACACCTCCTCACCAACTTGAACAAAGCAGACTCCACTGGTCCTACTGTTACCACGACACCTGCCCTTTTCACCAGACTGAGATTAAGTTTAGAAACAGATACCAGCGACTGTACTATATGCCTGCTGATGATTCCAAAGACACCAACTTCGACACCGCAGAAGGAGCAGAAAAGATGATCGATGAAAATGAGTCAACCCAATCTCCTCATATCCTTAATCCTGCTCCAATACGATACCAAGGTCTTGAAGAACTCGAACAAGCAGCAGCCTACGTGGATGCAATATCCTATTTACACCCTCCACAGTCAGCCCCGCCATCCTCTCCTCCCATAATCGATTCACGACCACTATATAGTGGACCCTTATGAGTATACAACAATGAAACCATTGTCTCAGTCATACCTCCTACAATTCCCGAGCATCGTCGTCAACTCTATGAAATCTTTAAGGAAGAGGAAGGCCCTATCGAACCAACAAGAGGATCCCTAATCGAGGATGAACGAGATGTTAGATCAACCACAGAAGAATTAACCTCCTCTTTCTGAAGCCAAATGATAGCAGGATACCGCCATGACCCAATTTACTTCAAAGCCATGGATAGCTCCAGGCATGGAGACCTTGCCCCTTACAACATATCAAACGGAATGGTCTATACCAGCACCCGTTATGGTGAACATTGCCTATACATACCAAAAGGCCATATGTTCAATGGAATGACTATTAGAGAATATGTCATATCCGAGATTCACAACAAAGGACACCACAGTGCGGACAGCAACCTTTAATATGCTTCAGAATATGTTTACTAGCCTGAGATGCGCAAGGATTTCCGCGATTTCGTCAAACAATGTGAACTTTGCCAGGCAAACAAGGAGTGAACACAACTACCTGAAGGAAAAGCACAGACCCTCCAACTACCAAGTGAAATATTCGAATCATATGCCATTGATTTCGCAGGACCATTCAATAAATCCGCTGGATATGACACCATCTTGGTAGCTGTGGATTGATTCTCTGGATACACATGGCTCATACCAATGAAGCTTACCGATTCCTCCAAAGACACCTGAAATAACCTCCAACGATACCTGTTTACCCCCCATGGGTACCCCTTATCTATTGTCAGTGATGCTGATCCCCGCTTTACTGCCAGATTCTGGAAGCAAACTTTGACCTCTCTCGGAATAAACTACATATTGTGTAACGTGTTCGCAAGGTGCTAATCACGTTATCGGTAATAGATACGATAGTTGGCAGGTGGCCTGCTCTTCCCGAGAGGAGGTGAGAGCTGAGAACAAAAGGAGGCTTCGAGGGTGTCCTGAGGAACAAAGAAGTAACGGTTCAACCAAGTAAATTGAAATACTGTCAGTCGAACTCTGCCCTTTCTATCGTAGAAACAGGTGGTCTTTAAATACACAAATCTGTTCATGTCTCAACATGAACGAAACTAATCAAAGGTATCAATCGATACACTTTGGTAAAACTCCTTAAGTATCAAAGCGATACTTAAAATAAAACATAAAACAAAACCAAGTATCAAACGATACTTAAAACTAACCAAGTATCAAAGCGATACTTAAAACAAAACATAAAACAGAACCAAGTATCAAACAATACTTAAAACTAACCAAGTATCAAAGCGATACTTAAAACAAAACATAAAGCAAAACCAAGTATCAAAGCGATACTTAAAACAAAACATCAAACAAAACCAAGTATCAAACGATACTTAAAACTAACCAAGTATCAAAGCGATACTTAAAACAAAACATAAAACAAAACCAAGTATCAAACGATACTTAAAACTAACCAAGTATCAAAGCGATACTTAAAACAAAACATAAAACAAAACCAAGTATCAAAGCGATACTTAAAACAAAACATAAAACAAAACCAATAACCAAGTACCCGTACCGGTTACATTCCCCAAAACAAAACAACTGTTTAAACAAACAAAACCTAATAATCATCAAAAGCGGAGTCTGAGAAACTAAAGGCTTCAGGTTCTGCTAAAAACTCTTCATCGTAAGTGTCACACCAGGGACAAGAGGAAACTCTAAGGAAACACTTAGACTCGAAGAAATCTAAATCACAGTAGTCACGAATACCAGATTCGTGCTGTACATCAACCCAAGCATGATCGCAATCAGGACAGTAGTCTATCCAGAGGATTTCGAAGTAGTCTTCAAGTTGGATAACATCGCGGTTCAATAACAGTCCAACAATCTGTTGTCGCAGCCTCACATTGAGCTCCACATAGTTTGACATCATTATGGTATTCAGATGGTGATTGGTGACTAGATAAAGTCGTTGAGGGCCTGCTCCATAGCTTGATTCTCCTCATCGCTGCTCTCGAATTCCGACTCAAAGTATGGTGCCCAAAATCCATCTCTAGTTTAGCATTCTGTATGCCATCGCTCAGTTTCTGGCATCATGGGTGTCCAGCATATAGTGATGTAGTTTATAGTTGGGGGAAGGGATCCATTTGGCATATTGTCTTTCCACCATTCATTCACCATATCCATAGCGTACTCTAGTCCTTCCAGTGGTTCCCAACTGTTTTCGCTCGTGGGGTATCCTTTCCATTTGACTAAGAACTGATCATTTCCATGCCAAAGGCGGTGGTCTCGGATTTTTTCAACTTCCCATTCATCTTTCTTCTCAATGATGATAGGTGCGGGTCGAGAGTGGGTTCTTCCAGGGAACTTAGAGTCGTCATTTGGGTGGAATCGTTTGACAGCTGAGGCGTGGAATACTGCAGTATTGCGGCGGTACATGCATCCATCCATCTGGACAGTGTAGTTCTCTGTATGTTCGTCAAAGGATAAGACCTTGAAAGGTCCTCACCATCAGGGTTGCAGTTTCTTGCTGCGTCCAACATTGGTGATGAACATGTTTCCATGTACCATGAGCATATCACCTGGTAAAATAGGGACATGTTTGCGTCGTCGCTTCTGAGCAGTAGTGGTGCTTCGGAATCGAGCAGCCTTAACAGCTTGGAAAGCGTCATTCCGAATCGCTTGATGGTGGTTTAAGTGGTCATCGGAGGCAGGGACTGAGGAGTTCCTGAATAGAGTTGTAGGTAGGAGAGGGTATTGGCGGCCAAAGACTGCCTTGTATGGCGACATCCCCAAGGTTTCTGAAAATCCGGCATTGATATATGCAGCGAGTTCGACAAGGGCTGGTTCCCAGTTGGTTTGTCGTTCATTGATCATGTTTCTAATTCCGGTCTTAACTTCGCGGATTTTTCGTTCTTCTTGGCCATTAGTCTCATGGTGTCCTGGGGCAGCCATAATGTGGTTTATTCCGAGGGAGGTCAAGGTTTGCTTCCAGAATCTGGCGGTAAAGCGGGGATCAGCATCACTGACAATAGATAAGGGGTACCCGTGGGGGGTAAACAAGTATCGTTGGAGGTTATTCCAGGCGTCTTTGGAGGAATCGGTAACCTTCATTGGTATTAATCAGGTGTATCCGGAAAATCAATCCACAGCTACCAGGATGGTGTCATATCCGGCGGACTTGTTGAATGGTCCTGCGAAATCGATGGCATAGGATTCAAATATTTCACATGGTAGTTGGAGGGTCTGACCTTTTTCTTCAGGAAGTTGTGTTCGCTCCTTGTTTGCCTGACAGAGTTTGCATTGCTTGACAAAATCGCGGAAGTCCTTTCGCATTTCAGGCTAGTAAACATATTCTGAGGCATATTGGAGGTTGCGATCCGCACTATGGTGTCCTTTGTTGTGGATTTCGGTAATAACATATTCTCTAATAGTCATTCCATTGAACATATGGCCTTTCGGGATGTATAGGCAATGTTTACCATAATGGGTGCTAGTGTAGACCATACCATTGGATATGTTGTAGGGGGCGAGGTCTCCATGCCTGGAGCTAGCCATGGCTTTGAAGTAAATCGGGTCATGGCAGTATCCTGTTATCATTTGGCATCGGAAGGAGGAGGTTAATTCTTCTGCAGTTGATCTAACATCTGGTTCATCCTCGATTAGGGATCCTCTTGTCGGTTCGATAGGGGTTTCCTCTTCCTCAATGGTTTCATAGAGTTGTCGACGGTGTTCGGGAATAGTAGGGGGTATGACCGAGACAATGGTTTCATTGTTGTATACTCGTAAGGGTCCACTATACAGTGGTCGTGAATCAATTATGGGGGGAGAGGATGGCGGGGCTGACTGTGGGGGATATAGATAGGATATTGCATCCACGTAGGCTGCTGCTTGTTCGAGTTCTTCAAGACCTTGGTATCGTGTTGGAACAGGATTAAGGGTATGAGGAGGTTCGGTCGATTCATCTTCATCGATCATCTCTTCTACTCCTTCTACGGTGTCGAAGCTGGTGTTATTGGAATCGTCAACAGGCATATAGTAGAGTCGCTGGTATCTGTTGCCGAACTTGATCTCAGTCTGGTGAAAAGGACTGGTGTCATGATAACAGTGGGACCAGTGGAGTCTGCTTTGTTCAAGTTCGTGTAGAGGTGTGCTGCGGAGCGTGCAATTGTCTTTCCATTCTTCATCAATGTCCTTTCCTCATTCTGTTCCGGCAGCACTGTACATGGTGTAAGAGAAAGGGTTGGAGGCAGTGGCACAGCTGGTGGTAGCCATTGATGGTTCTTGTTCATAGGAGGTGTCGTCAGGGCTGTCCTCGCTTTGTCTTGTGGGTCGTGAACAAGAGGAGGGATTGCGAGGTCTTGATTCTCATATAGGCGGGAGAGCGCATCAGCTAAATAGTTTGTTCTTCCAGGGGTATAGATGATTTTTGCATCGCATTTGCTGATTTCACCTATCCATCTTGTTCTTCTTCTTCCAGGTATTCTTTCTGTTTTAAGATTAGTGAGAGGTTGGTGGTCGGTAACAATAGTGAAGGTATTGCCCATGAGGATGTGGTTGAAAGCGGCGAGGGCATCAATCACAGCAAGGGCTTCTTTGTCTGTTGTTCCATAGTTCATCTCTGAATTAGTGAACTTTCTGCTGTGTAAAGCGGCCGGTCTTGCCGTTTCATGGGAGGCTCCTTGTCCAACCCATGCTCCAACTCCCACATCCGATGCATCAGTAATCAGCCATATTGGTTCTGGTCTGCTGTAGTCGATAGGTTGTATAACGTTGGCGTTTTTTATCAATTCCTTGATGTTGGTAAAGGCTTGGTCATGGGTGTGGGTCCAGACAAATTCTGCATTGCCGGTAAGGTCTGTGAGTGGCGCTGTCACAGTGGCATGGTGTGGTAGGAACTGGGCAATATAGTTGACTAGTCCTAGGAATCGCATGAGTTCCTTTTGATTCCGGGGTGTCGACCATTCCGTTAAACAGGCTATTTTTCCTGGGGCTGCATGTATTCCTTCATCATCTATAACATGTCCTAGAATATCGAGTCTGTCGGCAAACAGGATTGATTTGTTTCTGCTAGCGTAGAATTTAGCTTCCCTAAGTTTGGTACAAACCAAACCTATGTGGTAGGCGTGTTCTGTTGCGGTATTCGAGAAGATGAGAATATCATCAATGTAGACCCAAACAAAATGGTGGAGGTATTCGCTCAGGAGATTTTCCATAATTTGCATAAAGGTGGCGGGCGCATTCATATTACCTTGTAACATAACTCGGCTAATGAAACTTCCGAAGGGTATTTTGAAACTGTTGTATCGTTCGCTTTCTGGATCTAACCTTGTTTGGAAGTATGCATCGCTTAGGTCAATCTTACTTCAGAATCTAGCCCGTCCAACTGCATTTAGAATCTGGGTTTGGTTTGGGATAGCGGAGCTGTCCATGACTTTGTTTTCGTTCCGTAGTTTAAGGTCAACCAAGGGGCGGATTCTTTTGCCATCTGCTTTGGGTTGAACAAATATGGGAGCGGCACCTGGGGCTTCTGCCTGGTAGATGACTCCTCTTCTTTGTTGTTGGTTTATCCAATCACAAAGTGGGCTTTTGTATGCGTCCGGAATAGAGTAAGTAGGTTGGTTCTTGAGATTGGAGGGGTCTCGGAGGCGAATGTGGTAGTTCACTTCTCTCATAGGCGGTAGTTCTTCGGGTATTTGATCAGGGAAAATATCAGAGTATTCATCCAATAGTTTTTGGGTAGTTGCTTCACAGACTGCGGCTCGGTATTCTCCGCTTGTTGGCTTGCATGAGACTCTGACCTTCTGATCTGGGAAATCGATGGTTGATTCCCCAAACCTGATTATAGCTTTGTGGCGGTTCAAGAATGCCATGCCTATTAGGGCATCGTATTTGGCTAAGTTTCCAACCAGCATTGCCTGGGGGGGTAGGACTGCAGAGCCAAGTCGAATGGTCGCACTACAGGTTTTATGGCTTGTGGATCGTGATCCTTTTACTGCATTATTGACTGGTATGGGTTGGTTAAGGTCTCGAGTTGGGACTCCATGGACAGAGACAAAGGCATTACTGATCATATCTCGTCCGATTGCGCCAGTGTCGAATAGGACTCGAGCCCTTTTGTCATTGATCAGGATAATACCTTCCAGGGCGGTGTGTGCTTTGAATGTAGCCGGAGGTCGAACACTGTTGCATTCCACATCGATATACCCGATATGGATCTCTTCATATTCCCTGGATTGGGTATTATCGCTTTCCACATTGTTGGTTGATGCCTCTTGCTTAATTTCCTTTCCTTTCCCTTTCTTCGTTGGACAGTTCTTTGCCATGTGTCCTGTTTTTCCACATTCAAAACACTCTCCTTTCTGCCGTCTTGATTCTTTGGAGTATTTTGTTTTCCTTTTGAAAACCTGTGGGGTATCTTCTTCAGAGTTGTTGTAGGCTTTGTGTCGTGGCTGGCTATTCCTACTAGAGGATGTCTGTGTTTTGTAGGCCTTGGTTTCATGGAGAACGGCGTCATTTCGTTCTGCTCTTGCAATTATTACTGCAATATCATCGCCATCTTCCTCGAGTGGTTCTACTTCTCTCCGGAGTGTAGGGTGCATAGCGTCGTAGAATCGTCGCTTCAGGATGTATTTGGAGATACTTCCTCTCTCCATTCGGTCCTTGTACATCATCAGGTCCGTAGCCACATCGGTGATTCGCTTAACGTGCATTCCGTTAACTTGCTGGAGCTGGTTGAATTTGTTGTAAAGGAGGTCGTTGGTTATAGAGGATTGGAATCGTCCTTTCAGGTAATCGAGAACTGTAGTTCCTCTTAATCTTACATTTCCGCCGAAATCCTTATAGCATTGGTAGTATGCGTCGGTTGCCTTTCCTTCGCAAAATGATCCAATGATAAGTCCGGTTGTAGCATCTTCCACATCTTTTCCTTGTAAGAGTAGGAAGTGTGAGAGTTCCATCGCCCATCGTTCAAAGGCTTCAGGTTTGAGGTCTTTTCCTTCTCCTGTGAACTTTGCTGGGAGGTGGAGTTTAAATTTAGGGGGTTCAAATGCTGCGGGAACCTCCTCTTCTGCAGGCCTAGCCCGAGATTTTCCTCCTCCAGAAGGCCCTCCTCCTGTGCTAGCCATGTCTGATTCGCTGCTGGCTTCGGGGTCGATTGGAGGTTCAAAGGAAGGCTTTGTTGCTGGAGTAGAAGGGAATTCTCCTGGAGGTTGTGTGTCTTCCGTGTTTGCAGGATTGCCGGGCTCTTTAGCAGAGCGCCGGGGTTGTTTCTGTTTTGTAAGGTCTTGCCGTGGGATTTGCTTCCCACTCCTGGTCGTCAAAGACTCTATCTTGGGTTTGAGACGAAGCCGAACGTGCCGTGATTCTGCCACTTCTCTCTGCTAGCGTTCTGGTGGATATCGATAGGTTGATCAGGCCTAAATCCGGGGACAGGTTCTTAACCACTTGCTGAGATTAAAGAAATGTTACGTGTTCGCAAGGTGCTAATCACATTATCGGTAATAGATACAATAGTTGGCAGGTGGCCTGCTCTTCCAGAGAGGAGGCGAGAGCTGAGAACAAAAGGAGGCTTCGAGGGTGTCCTGAGGAACAAAGAAGTAACCGTTCAACCAAGTATATTGAAATACTGTCGGTCGAAGTCTGCCCTTTCTATCGTAGAAACAGGCGGTCTTTAAATACACAAATCTGTTCATGTCTCAACATGAACGAAACTAATCAAAGGTATCAATCGATACACTTTGGTAAAACTCCTTAAGTATCAAAGCGATACTTAAAATAAAACATAAAACAAAACCAAGTATCAAACGATACTTAAAACTAACCAAGTATCAAAGCGATACTTAAAACAAAACATAAAACAAAACCAAGTATCAAACGATACTTAAAACTAACCAAGTATCAAAGCGATACTTAAAACAAAACATAAAACAAAACCAAGTATCAAACGATACTTAAAACTAACCAAGTATCAAAGCGATACTTAAAACAAAACATAAAACAAAACCAAGTATTAAATGATACTTAAAACTAACCAAGTATCAAAGCGATACTTAAAACAAAACATAAAACAAAACCAAGTATCAAAGCGATACTTAAAACAAAACATAAAACAAAACCAATAACCAAGTACCCGTACCGGTTACATATTGGCTGCCCCTGGACACCATGTGACTAATGGTCAAGCAGAACAAAAAATCCGCCAAGTTAATACCGGAATTAGGAACCTAATCAATGAACGACAAACCAACTGGGAACCAGCCCTTGTTGAACTGGCCGCATATATCAATGCCGGATTTTCAGATACCTTGGGAATGTCACCATACAAGTCAGTCTTTAGCCGTCAATACCCCCTCCTACCTACAACACTATTTAAGCACTCCTCAGTCTCTGCCTCTGATGACCATCTAAACCGCCACCAAGCAATTCGGAACGATGCCTTCCAAGCTGTTAAGGCTGCCCGATTCCGAAGCACCACTACTACCCAGAAACGACGACGCAAACATGTCTCCATCTCACCAGGAGACATGCTCATGGTACATGGTAACATGTTCATTACCAATGTCGGACGCAGCAAGAAATTGCAACCCCGGTGGCGAGGACCTGTCAAAGTCATATCCTTTAACGAGCATTCAGAAAACTACACTGTTCAGATGGATGGACGCATGTCCTGTTGCAATACTGCAGTTTTCCATGCCTCTGCTGTCAAACGATTCCACCCAAATGACGGGTCCAAGTTCCCTGGAAGAACCCACTCTCGACCCGCACCTATCATCATTGAGAAGAAAGATGAATGGGAAGTTGAAGAAATCCGAGACCACCGCCTTTGGCATGGAAATGATCAGTTCCTAGTCAAATGGAAAGGATATCCGACGAGTGAGAACAGCTGGGAACCACTAGAAGGACTAGAGCACGCCATGGATATGGTAAACGAATGGTGGAAAAACAACATGCCAAACGAATCCCTCCCCCCAACGATCAATTATATCACCATGTGCTGGACACCTACAATGCCAGAAACTGAGCAATAGCATGCAGAACTCGAAGCTAGAGATGGATTTTGGGCACCATACTTTGAGTCGGAATTCGAAAGCAGTGATGAGGAGAATCAAGCTATGGAGCAGGCTCTCGACAACTTTATCTAGTCACCAATCACCATCCGAATACCATAACGATGTCAAACTATGTGGAGCTCAATGTGAGGCTGCGACAACAGATTGTTGGACTGTTGTTGAACCGCGATGCTATCCAACTTGAAGACTATTTTGAAATCCTCTGGATAGATTACTGTCCTGATTGCGATCACGCTTGGGTTGATGTACAACACGAATCTGGTATTCGTGACTACTGTGATTTACATTTCTTTGAGTCTAAGTGTTTCCTTAGGGTTTCTTCCTGCCCCTGGTGTGATACTTATGATGAAGAATTTCTTGCAGAAACTGAAGCCATGAGTTTCTCGGAATCCGCTTTTGATGATTATTAGGTTTTGTTTGTTTAAACAGTTGTTTTGTTTTGGGGAATGTAACTGGTACGGGTACTCGGTTATTGGTTTTGTTTTATGTTTTGTTTTAAGTATCGCTTTGATACTTGGTTTGTTTTAAGTATCGTTTGATACTTGGTTTTGTTTTATGTTTTGTTTTATGTATCGCTTTGATACTTGATTTTGTTTTATTTTTTGTTTTAAGTATCGCTTTGATACTTGGTTTGTTTTAAGTATCGTTTGATACTTGGTTTTGTTTTATGTTTTGTTTTAAGTATCGCTTTGATACTTGATTTTGTTTTATGTTTTGTTTTAAGTATCGCTTTGATACTTGGTTTGTTTTAAGTATTGTTTGATACTTGGTTTTGTTTTATGTTTTGTTTTAAGTATCATTTTGATACTTAAGGAGTTTTACCAAAGAGTATCAATTGATACCTTTGATTAGTTTCCTTCATGCTAGACATGAACAGATTTGTGTATTTAAAGACCGCCTGTTTCTACGATAGAAAAGGCAGACTTCAACAGACAGTATTTCAATATACTTGGTTGAACGGTTACTTCTTTGTTCCTCAGTACACCCTCGAAGCCTCCTTTAGTTCTCAGCTCTCGCCTCCTCTCTGGAAGAGCAGGCCACCTGCCAACTATCGTATCAATTACCGATAACGTGAATAGCACCTTGCGAACACGTTACACAATGGTCTATGGGCCGAGAACTGTGAGGAATTTCAGGTTAAAGTTGAATTGATTATTTATTACAATAATATTATTATATAAATAATTCCTTACATATCTATTTTATCATATAATAATATTGTCTCTTGACTCTTATTTCTAGCCCTTAACTTATATACTATATTCTCATATTTATGCTATAAAAATATACATTGAAATAAAAATATATCATAATATTTTTGGATATGCCGAACACACCCCTATATAAAAAGTTTTAATTGCCAAAATTTATACTATAAAAGTCACTTTTATGCTATAAAAATGGCACGCCGAACAGGGCCTAAAAAATAAAAAAAAATAAAAAAAACAGGAAAAAGCAAAACTCTAAGCTCAATCCCACCTCCCAGTTACGAGTAGTGAGAGTCAAAGCTCATCTAGGAGTAGCGGAGGGCGGGCCCCTTGCCCCCGGGGGCTCATCGGGGGGGGCGGTAACCCTTGGTTTGAGCAGGCAAGAAATGCATGATCCCAACTCACCCCAAACTCATAGATTCGCAACTCTATTTATTTGCATTTTGTAGAAGGAAAATACCCATCCTCTCCTCCCCATATCACCCGTTGCTACCCCACCCTACAGCGCGTTAGCCGTACAACCAGAAATACTCCCCTCACCGCGTTACACAGAACAGCCTCGGTCTAGCGCCCGGTGCGGCTATTGGTGCAAATTCTTATGACACGTGCGGTCAGGCGTGCACGACGGCCACAAGGGCCTTTGTTCCTTCCTTCGTCGAATCAGAGTTGTGTTGGAGTGGCTTTTACTCGACGAGGTTAGGGATGGGATTCTCGGCGGACCTGATAGGAATCAGTGTGAAATTTGTTGCGCTAATTTTCAGTACCATTTTGTAAAGGTCAAAGGCTACATTTGGAGGAGGTTGACAAGCACCCCTTCCGTGTTGTGGGTTTCCCCGGCTCTCTTTGTCCATTCTAGCGATTCCATACTCTTTCGTTGTGGGGAGAGATCTCCGGTGCAGCCTCGCCACTCCTTGTCCATAAACGAAAGAGTTTTCCCCCAGAGCCAATGACCCGCAGTTGGGAACAGAGGTGGGAGCTCCCACAAGGTATATGAACGCCGCACACAGGGTGATCTGGAAGATAAAAGCCCGTATCTTCTGGATCCGCGCCTACCCAGAGCCACTGACGGAGGTGCCCGGGATTTAGCGGTGTGGCGGGGTTGATAAATGCCAGAACCATTGTCCGAGCTCGCAAGAGTCTGAAGAAATGTTAGTTGGGAATGGTGGGTTTCCGGCTGTATGATGTTCTCCAGCCTAGGTGTCGGATCTCATTCTCCAGGTTTGTTTTGTAGTCACGGTCACAAACGCTCACTCGAACCCGGTTGCCAGCGCTCGGAAAGACATTCTGACCGGCAGCAATTTGACATGCTTGATCGTGGGGGGTGCGAGAGGTGGCACACGGAATACCAATCGTCGCTGCATGACCATGGTAATTATTCCGAGAGATGTATCCTATCCTTAATATGCATGCTAAGCGATCGAACCGATGATTTGTACTGGTTATGGATTCAATCACTCCCTGCCCGACAAACCCGTAAACCAGAAGACTATCTGCATTACCGCCAGAATAAGGGCTCTCGGCAGGATCGAAATTATCATACTCGAGTAGGAAAGCTGTCCCAGAATATTTCCCAACACCAAACCAAAGTCTGGAGAACCATCCTCCAAATTCTCAATATGCAACACTCTTCCTCGGGTCCTCCTGTGCCCACACTCAAGAATGGGGGAAATGGATAAGTGTCAACTAGATTTGGAGGCGCGCAACGCGCTGTAACCTACCTAATACTAGTACGAAGTAGCATAAGGCAGAACAAAAGTACGGCTTTTCTAGGCTATACAATACATTGCTGCACACTCTGGGATCTAGTGGATAGTTGTCCGATCTCGCCTCTTACTCGAGGATAATATTGGCAGTGAAGCATTTTTGTCAGCATCCCCCCCACAGATCTAATATCTGCTTACGATAACCTAGAAGGCCGATAACTAACGACTGATCGCTTGATACGGGATTGAACTGTCACCTATTTCCAGTATGTGGTTTCCCGGGAAAATATAGTTTGGCTGCAGCGATCACAGTCTAGATATTGACACACCGGGAGGGGGTGGTGTTCTAGGGTTCTGTTCCAAACCCCGATAATTTCTAAATTCTACTTCATCTATAAACATTTTCTGCAGCCCCAAGGCCCCCAAGAGTAAGGTACATGAAAGGAAAAATCCCATCATAATACCCAAAACGCCTAGAATACATGCTTGCGTTGTCATCAGACACGGAAGAGTGCTCTAAGCCAGCGCTTTAACGGTAGCGCTAAACACGATAGCCCTTCCCGCAGCCGCAACTATCCTTCTTCTCCTTCTTCTCCTTCTTCTCCTCGCATTTCTCACACTGCTTGTCCTGGTCGCACTTCTCGCACTCCTCACACTTCTCGACTTTCTCTTTGTCCTCGCATTTCTTGTAATCATCCTCCTCCTTGCAAAGGCTGTAGTCCTTTGCGGCCGCCTTCTTGTCCTTCTTGTGCTCGTCCTCGTGGTACTTCTTGTTTAGGTCGCGGCAGTAGCCGTAGCATTTGTCGTACTTGCACCCCTTATCGAATCCTATCCGCCCATCCACACATCAGCCAACGCTAAATCAACCGAGAGGGGGGAATAAGGAAATACCGTATCCCTCCTCATAGCAGCATTCCTCATCATGGACCTTTTCATCCTTAGACTCATCGCACTCATTGCACTCCTTGCATTCCTCCTTCTTATCCTTCTCCTTCTCCTTCTTGTAGAGCTCGTCGTCCTTCTCCTCATACTTTTTGGCATAACTGTCATTCTTTTGCTTATGCTTGTCGCTCTCGTACTTCTTGTGTTCCTCGCCCTCGCCCTTGCCGTAACCACCCCCGCCGTAGCCGTAGCCCTTGCCGTAGCCACCGCCGCCACCCTTGCCTTTGCCGTAATCGTCGTCGTCGTGCCCATAGCCCTTTCCGTACGAGACGTCCTTGTCGTGGTGGCAGCTCTTGTCGTCCCAGTGGTCCGGGTGGTAGTAGTGATGGGCCTCCTTGTCATGGTGGCCGTAGCTCTCAACATGGCCGCCTTTTTCAGGAGCTGGGGCGGGCGCAGCGCTCGCAGTGAGAGCGCTCAAGGCGATGAGAAGGAGAGCTGAAGCGTGCATTTTGGAACGAATGGGGCTGTTGTAATGAGCGGGTGTGATGGTGATAAAGAAGGTAGTGTATGATATCGGAATGGGAAGTGAACTTGAGCGGCGAGGATGGGGTTTTATAGGAGGTTGTATCAAACTGTATGTCGTTTGATACCTCAGCAAGTGGGTGATGGAAGGCCCACCGCTTGGTACCCTCCGCCTTCAATCGCTATTCCTCGAACCATCCATTGGTAGTCTCTGCCCTATGCTGAGCACATCTCCATCAGCTTTACAACAAACTCCACAGCCAAGCCTACAACCGGACCACAGTCCCAGCCATCGTGTATTCCTCCTCCGCCGGCCCCTCCAACCCGACTGGCAGCCGCAACCCATCCATCCTTTAGCGAGTGATGGCTAGCTATTATCTCATTCTTGAGAAAAATATCTGCTCAACAATTCCGGGGAATGACAAGGGGCGCGGTAACAGGGTCTTCTCAAGAGTGAAAGGGAATTGTTCGGGAGGATTTGATTCGCCCTCATGTGGTATGAGAGATGTTCATCGACATTTATACCCGGTTGTGACATAACCTCTGCCATTGCTACAGAATTAGCCGATCCCGAAGGTGGAGACTAGGTTCTAGCAGCGGGCACCTTTATCTCTGTTAGGTTCGAAGTCCGTTCAGGCTTTACTCCGGCTATGTTACGGGTACGATTCGGCGTGACTGACGCCTCCGAGACGGATACCTAGCTTAAGTTAGTCTTTGACGGGGAGGTGAAATTTCTCGGTCTTATTACCTCGCTAGAAATATTGGAAACCTATCCCGATCCTAACGGTGCCTTAGTGCGAATAGAGTATAGCTCAGGAAACGCACAAACGGATAGCTTAAATAGCGAAGCCAAGCGCTAGGCCCAACATCCGTGCGTGGGAAAGAAATCCGGGGTATCTTGTCCTACCGAGTCTGGAACCCACTTTCCTTCCCGGGTGCCGTACTCGAGTAGAAAATGGTAGGATGGAAAACGCTTGATGGCCGGATGAGGGAGCGAATCAATGATCGACTCGCACGAAAGGAACAAGATGCGCAACGGAGGACGCCATTAAAGAGCGCTGTTGCACTATCTGATAGTTTGTGTGAATTTTATTAAGAATCTGATGATATAAGACCCAAATAAGGCTAGGGGAGAGGAAATGGGGATTTCTGGGGTGAAACCTTTAAGGGGCTCCTGCTTGGATACATGTGGGTGGGGATGGGATATGTAGCGATGGGCTCCAACTCTTTCCCCAGGGGGAGGACTTTTCCAGCGGCGCAACCTGTCTCCCAACTACCCCACATTATCTTGCAGATCCTTCCTCCTGCACTTCGTCTAGTAATCGAGAAAAGCCCTAGTTCGCCTCGGGGAATCGCGTCTCTATAGAACGGAACTTGTGGGAGATGGCCACGGAATGCGAGGGCAGCAGCTGTGGGGTGCGAGTGAAGACAAAAACGCTTCCTAATACCTCATGAATACCGATTAGCGGTAGGATACAGCAACATCTTTTTTGGTAACTGTTTCCCGATATGCCTGTATGGAGATTGTAAACCATTGTCGCGAATTGCTTCTCTGAAAAGCGAGAAAGAGGGCGTAAGTGCAGCGTTCTCAAGGCCCAGTAATACTTGGAAGGGTGTGGAAACTTTACCGGTGTGGCTGCACGGTGCCGCACACGACGGTGCTTGACGGAGAAACAGCTAAGTGATTCAGAATAAGCATGTATAAGTGGTCCCCCTAAAACCAAGCCAAACTCAACCCACGCGTCCTGAAGAAAGCCATAGTCGTATTATAGGTCCTCCCAATCAAAAACCATGGCTTATATGGGTATCCCGATGCGGTAGGGTGGGTACTGGAGTAAATATAGATCTTGCGGGGATTGAGGAATATGCAATATCTACAACCCGAGTAGTTAGCTGAAAGGTTGCCCGTGCCGGGTCCCGATAATGCATGCACTATATCATAGACCAGTGTGGGGCAGTGTGGGGTATGATAGCTTCTCCGCCGGAGAAGAACACGGTTTTGTGCCCCCGAGAAGATGGTAGCCTCCACGCTCCTGGACCCCCTGCCTCCGCCATTCTCCCTCAAAGAACCCATTCGATCCCGCTGTCGATAAAACAAAACCTATAATTCAATTCAACGATCGATCGATAAGGTGGGAAATCTACTCTCAAGCGCCGCTCTTCAGGTCTCGCTCTTCAGGTCTCTCTCTCATCGCAACGGTACGCTCCTGTAGTATCGCTTGTGTTTGTTTACTCTTCTATCTACTAATGCCATTTGCTATAGTTCTATTCCCGGTCGGACACCATGGTCTGGGAGAATACAGTATAGCGGCACAGGTCATTCTAATAATAACTACAACCACGGCAACACCATCAATAGCAGTTCCCATTACAATGAGGGGGGGACGGACTCGTGTGGGCACTTCACGGAAAATTTTCATTCCCCATACTCGTACACAACTGCGTATGAGGAGCACTAGGGCTGGATTTTGGAGAGAGCCGAGGAAACGTGTACTTGCGTTACCGAACATCCAGAGTATTATGGCTGGTTAGAAAAGAACAGGTCTGGTATCCTCTGGTTATCGGCAGATCCGGGTTGCCGTAGATCCGCCATCGCTTCCTCCCCCGCAACTCATCTTAAAGTCTGAGTGGATGCCATTTTTTCCAATTTATTCATTAATAGCGACGGCGAGGAAGATTGAAGCAAAACATTTGCGCTTTGCGCAATACCCCATCAACCTTTTGTGGAGAAAAGCTCCCTTTGCAGATACGCCAAGCAAGCCTCTAAGGTTAAAGGCAAACGGTTTACTACTGAGGTGGATGCACTATGGGATATTTTGATTATGATGGTAGCGAAGATTGAACCTTGTCCACAGGAAACGACGATCCGATTGAAAGGTGAGGCCGGAGTTAACCCGATTACTGCTGATGTTATCCGGTTCACAGGTGCTCACCAAGAGGTTTGAATTAGCCTGGGTAAACTATGGAGGTCTGGAATATTCGCTCGATCGCCCCGTATCGTCTCCAGATAGGACACTACCCCAGGTTTCTCCCGTCCTTGACATCTTGAAGAATAGTGCGCCCGGCTCCAGACCGCAATTCATTCTCATCCCCCCCTACCGTGCAAGTTTAGCTTGACGGACTTCTACCCTTTGATTTGGAAGGACGCTGAAAGGTTTGTGCGAACTTTTTGTTTGTATTAGTGGTTTTGGGATCGACCCGGTTCACCAAACCACGAGGGAGTTCCTGATTAAAGGGACATTGGCCCGTCAGAGGGATTACCAGAATACCCCACGTTCCCAGATTTCCGCTTCACGATAGCCGACATTTTCTTCTCCCGCCCTCCCCTAGTAAACTCGAAAAAGACCAGACAGTCATTGATACATCCGGGGCTGTTGTACTGGAGGCGATCAGCAGTTATTCTGAGATGCTCTATGCAGTTCCCAATTATGCCGTCCCCCATTGTGCAGACCGCTTTAGAGGTTCACAGGATCATCAGATAGAGCAATTAGAGCTTCCGCTGTAATATGGAAAAGTGTATTAAAAGATTTCTAACAGAAGTTTCGTTCATCTGACGGTAGTTGAGGGGCTATTGGTGTAAGGCGGGGATGTCAATACCGGACCCAAATATTGTAGTACTCCCTTGAATATAAGTTTTTGAAGGAACAGAGAGGATACAGCAATGATCCAGAGGAACATCAATCCCTATATAGGTGGGATGAGGTATAACACTGACCTCATTCTAGCATTCCCCGAGAGGCAGCAAGGGGTTACAGATTGCCACATCCTATCCGGCTAGAAAACCCATCGGAGGTCTGTACAAGCCCGGTTAGCCGACCTTGTCCGTCCAGGACCCAGCACTCTTGTCCTAGATAGCCAATTGGCGAATCAGAGTGTATGATATACCAACATTCGCAGTCAACACTCAAATATACAGCTAGCACAGAAATAGATTAAATATCTCTAGTGGCTGGTGGGGTCGGTTCTGGTCGGCCCATTACATTTGTGAGCTCGAGGCAATAGTGATTTTTGGTATTCATGTGCCCTTCTCTTCCTCATGACGGTTTTCCTCAGAAATGGGTATTAGGATGCAAGAAGTCGGGGGAGTTGACTCTCGGTGGTTTTTTGACATTTCTGTTAGCCCTGTATGATATATTCATTATTAGACCTGCTAACTGCATTTTCCTGTGAGACTCAGGAATGAACTAACAATTTCGCTGGAGCGTCACCATGCCCCCTGACAGGGTAGCAAGCAAAGTTACAAGTTGGCGACCCTGGGCAAAGATATATGGAGATAGGCTCTGCGGCCCTGACCATCTCTGCCCTCGCTATGCTGCCTGAGCATCCATGTCATCCAGTGGTGACTGGTGGGGGGGGGGGCGGGACCAGAAGCGTTGGATATTATCCTCCGCCGGAGATGCTGGATTCCGGCCGACATGCTCAGGTTATTGATTTGCTTGGTCGGGTAAGGGTTTCCGAGATGCACCTCGGAATAGCACATCCACGTAGGGAAAACAAGTATCCACCGGAAGAAAATCATGTTCCTAGAGGGCCTAGCGGGTGACCATCAAAGGGATGGAACGGGGACTATGCTGATGCGAAAAACAGTGGATTTCTTTAGCTTGTACTCCTTTTGTTAGGAAGGGAGAACGCAAAGAAGGGGGTATGTGTGGTAACGAACGGATAAGTGTGGTGCGCCACAATAGGGTAGAAGAATGACTTCGTTTTGACCTAGATGCCCCTGACTTTACCATTTAGTTTATGGATAGTTATTTGTGTTGGGCGACACTTTGGAGAGAAAGTTGCATGACAAGAAAAGGAGCAAACCCCCCTGCTCCCTGCAAAATTGTTTCCCGGGGGTCACAGTTTTTCCGTCGTGTTACCAATCCTCCTCTCATTTCGTTAGGGCAGTTTCGCCATTTTCGTCGTTCTCCTTTTAAAAAGTCCCTGTTTAAAGTTCCCAGGCCTGGTTTATCATCCGTACCCTAGCAACCACAAACCCCTCTATCAACCCCGTGAATATTCTCGAACCTTAAGATCCTTGGTTTGCCCCTCGTGATCCTGCTCTCCCTCCCCCCGTCATGTGCCGACAATCCCGGCACAATCGAGAAATCTCAGGTAGCCAGGAAGCGATTCTGTCCTTTTGTTCTGAGCCGGGGCCCTTACAGCTGGTAAACATTCTTATTCTTGTGGAAAAGCTGAGGTTTTCGGGGGAGGCACCTACCCATATCCAGAGTGTTCTGCGGGAGTTCGCTGTGCTCCGTCGCAATACCCTCTCGCGCTCCACCAATACCGTTCCACTGAATTCCAGGTGAGATATAACATAAAAAGAGAAAAAATGTATCCAGCACCAGAAAAGCTGAGTGTAGGGTGGTGAGCTCTTGTTTAAAAGGATTCCGTGTAGCCGGAAGTGCTGATTAATGAGCTTCCGCATATGTTCACAAGCGGGATCCCGTGACTGACTTCTAGGGGTCCGGGGGGTGGTTGGACAGGTATCCCAAACATGGAGCTCTAGTATGATAGCATACGGGGAGGATTATGTGTAGGAGGTTGTTGTTGAGGAGTAACCACGAGGGGTCTTGGATATCCTTCATGGAAATGCCGTGCGACGGCCGCACAATCACAAATAGAGGTTGGAGGCTTTCTATGGAGGAATTCACAATTTGGAAAATCACCTCATCTCTCCTCAATTAAGATTTGGAGTCTCCTTCGTACCTGCCCACTTGACGACATCTCGTAAATTGACAGTAAGTCCCGGTTCCCGCAACCAGTGGCTCATTACGCAGGACCGAGTGACATCTCATGTCGGCATTAGCTTTAGTTGTGTAAATGGAAAGACTAGTTGGCATGGCAACTGTATATTCCGCTATGCATTGAGATACTCTAAATTGGCTCATAACTGCTTGACGACAATGAAAAACCCCGGGGATCATTATTGCGGGGGGAGTGGGGGCTGGACGGAGTGGGGCTGGATTCTAGTTACCTGACTAGCAAGAAATTTCCCTGTCGATCATGATTCAAGAATATTCTACAGTGGGAGTTTCACGGTGCACGGCTGTGTCGTTTCGACGAATTTTGTTAACTGTCGGCACTATATTGACAACTTTCGAGGAAGACGCGGACTCAATATCCAGTGGATATTGACGACGCACTTGAGTGAGAACAGAGAGAGCGGAAGGTAAAAATTGAAGGCTGACGTGATAGACTTAAAAAAAACCGTAAAGTGTAGGTGCATAAACATGGGTAAAACATTAAAACCTTCCAAAACCCAGATTACATGACGGCACGCATAATCCTTGATCATTGTGATGAAGGTTAACGGGATAGCATATGGCAAAGCATAGACGTACCCATTCGCATTTAGCTGCGCGCCCTGCGTGAGTTTACCGGCAGAGCAGGATCACTGCCGTCCATTTGAGAGCAAGAGAGCGAGCTATCATACGACAGTTTGAAATGCTTGTTCTGTGTCAGTGGCTAGGTGTCTAGGGACTGATTCGAATCACATGAGACGCTGAATTCCTCCAGTATTTATCAAATGCCAACCACCTCCACTCGGCCCCAAATAACATTATAAAAAGTAGAATTGGTACACCATATTCTCTGGTAAAAGTGAGTGTTTGTTTAACACGAACCGGAGTACAATAAAACTAACTTTGTATGAAATTGAAACTGCGGATATATTTTGTCCAGTACCGCACACCCCATCCGTGATCAACTATGAGGTTATTTCTGCCCATTTAACAACACCTTGGGACAAATATTAAAGTAAACAATAAAACAAATATAAAATGCAAACATCATGGGTCAAAATCCAATGCCCATTGCCCCTTAACTTAGGCTATGCATCAGCCCATACAAACATATAACAAGTCCAATAATCAAATAATTTGCACCGTTGCTAAGAGGTTAAAGTTCTCACTCATATATACAGGGTATATGATATCATACTTTCAAAACTTGCCTCTTGGGTCACTTTAAAAAATTGGAACAGAGTAAAATAGTTAAACCGTACAAATGAAGAAAACTTCAGTACCACAATCCCCGTATCAAGTCTCCATATTCTTACACCCACCAGTCGTGTATGGGCATGCAATATAAATAAAGAGAGACTGGTAGCAAGAAAATGAACAATTCGCTGAATGAGTGCGCAGCATTTATCACAACACTCTGAAAGCAGAGTAAGCGGCATAATGGGTTTGATTGGCAGGAGTATGGATCGTATCAGAAGGTAAAAATTTGGAAGAATTTCTTGTGTTTACTTTGAGAGAATTACCATTTTTGAAGGGTAAAGTTAAATGCAATGACTTGGAATATATCATGGTTAGGAACTGCTTACTTTTACATGGCGCAATTTGTCAATTTTGGATAAAGGTGGAAGACCGGTCGCTCAGCAGGTGATAGTAGAGACTGTAGAATCGGAGGATTTGCTTGGAACCTATGGGGCGTGAGGGTGAATGTGTGAGGTATGTTAAACAGGGTCGTTCTATTCGTTCACCATATTCCTCCCCAAACAAACCTAACGGTAAAGACATGTGTATAAATAAAACATTATCGCAGCATCCTGATCCTTTTATAGATTAAAAAACACTCCCATTCGTGGAACCAGTTGGAGCTTTTTGAATTCCTTACTGGAGGGGTCTGTTTCCTCCGTGCCCCAAGTTCCCCTTAGAGATTTGTGAAATTATGCTCCCGAGTGACTAAAACTGTGAAAACAGATTTTTCAATAAATGCTCTTGTTCCTTTGAATCCCAAGATCCCAACCATTGTGTTAGGGTTGCCATTCTCGCCAAATTTAACGGACGCGCTTTCAGCCCCCTCTTCATAGCACCAGGGAAGGTGAATGGTAATCAGTGGTCACGGGCGGCCAGTCCGGCCGTGGCCCTGGAGAGCCTGTAAATTACCGATGCTGTCATGGTTTGTATTGTGAGTAGCTGCCACAAAGGCTGGCGGTGGCCACGAAACGGCCAGATTTAACCCCTAAGAAATCCAAGACTGACAAAAGAGCGAGTATAGGTTGACATGATCTAACGAACAAGGTAGCGGATATGTATGAAAATAATCAACGGAAAACAAAGACAGCGTACCATGCGGGATCTTCTATCGAGTTGAGAGTCAGCGAAAAGGTCAAAGAAAGGATGAGAGAGAAGAAATAATATGCTGAAGAAAAAAACGAGCTTCACCACAATCCCTAATATTCAAATACGACTAATATAATAATATTATTATATAAATCCAATATCATACATAACCAGTGTCTACTACCAACCGTTCCATCTCCAACAACAAGTGTGTTTGTTTGCAGTATCCAAATCCAGCTGGCATGCAGTTATTTTCTCCAAACACAAAAGCATGGTGATGAGGATGCTGAGACACGAGGTCCAGCCATTGTATGTTTTAACGTGAGGGATTCCTACGAGTCTTTGCCGAAGTAAAAACCAGGGGTTATGATACGCCTAGTCATTCAAGCCCCTCCCCAGCCAATCGCCAGCGATTCATTGACAGAAATTTCCTAATAGACACCGATTCTGTGAGGAGCTATCGCCAATGAATGAACACACACCGTAGACTCTGCGGACGGGCATCATCGGCTCTTTCCAGGGGGGCGTAAGTGTCCCATGGAGGGTGTCCGTGCCAACATTTCAAGCAGTCAACAATTCAGTTCAGTTCGAACAGAGACAGTTCAACATCCCAGCAATCAGGTGTCTCCTCCTCTCCCTCTCTCTATCTCTATCTTTGCAGGCTCATCTCCAACCACTCATCTCGGCCATAGTTCTTCAATATAACATGACAAATACCGGTACCCTGCCATTCACACATACACCCGATCTCGTCTCGCGGAGGGCATGCTCGACCAGCCCGCTCGATCAATCCGGAATACTAGAAAAATCCGGCACCTTGGGGCCGTGGCTCATTCTTTTGGCTTAGCATCACTGCCATTTTCCAATCTTATACTCGTCGACGTTCAAAGCTCTTGAACACGGTACCGAGAGCCAAATTGAGGAATCGCTACTCCAAAGAAAAAAGAGGAAAAAAGATCCACAGACATTTCAATGAGAGAAGACTCGCCTCTCGGAGACGGAAGGAGGTCAATTATTCCTAAGCTATATTCCTTCCCGCTAAACGTCGAAAAGTGGTAATTTTAATCTTCCCCAACCAATTATTTCAAATTGTCTTTCTACAAATAACTTTAGTACTGTACAGTACATTACCGGGATTGAATCTTCACCTCTTTTTATAAAATGAAATGAAAATAAAATAATATAAAAACCGCTCAGATACCATCGACGTCAGACGACTCAATCCCCGGACAGGGGGCCCCGACATGGGAAGCGGCTTCTCACCCGCTCTCTCCCCGCGGGTGGTTTGACCCCCCCCCCCGACCTTTCTCCCTTTACACACGCTCGAGCAGACTACCGTATCCCATGTCTCGAGAATCCACACATCACCCCAGCTCGGCCGCCGTGGCGGGTCTGGGGCAATTACTTTGTTCGCTGCCTCTTCGGCTCATGGGGTGCTGAGCGCACTCCTCGGACAAATATTAGCGGTGAACTAGCAAGTTAATGCCAATCCCGTCCAACGTCCAACAAAACACAGGGAGCACAGCTTTCTGGGCAAAGCCAGCTCGCGCCACGCTGTCTCAGGCTACAACAACAATGGCGGCAGCATCACGAAACTTTAGTAAAAAGAAGACAATCTAATACTATTCAACGTCGCAGGAACGGAGCTTATTACATGTGTGAGCCGGGAAATTACTACGATAGAAATTCCTGTTGCTAGGGAGAGACGAGTTGGGCTGGATGGCTTTCCCATGAGCCGAGACAATTGCCTTCGCTACGAACATGACCTAGGCAGTGTTGAAAAGAAACATACGGGAGGTAATGGCGGGGAGGAAGATGTAGAGAAAGGTGAAGTTAAATATCAGGCGAATGACATTAGAAATACTATAAAGGAGATAAACGAGAAAGTAGCAGTCGCAAGGTACCGGTACACTCCCACGAAGCGAAAAATGACCCACCATTCGCCCCGTGCTCCCATCCGTGACACCCCGTCCGTGAAAAACAAGGTCAAGAGCAGCAGAAAAAAGAAAGAGACGAGAGAAAAAGGAAAATTCACCCCTATTTTCACCCCTTCTAAAAAATACAATCCAAGCAGCAACAACAGGCCATCGCAGCGCAGAGACCGGCCAAGATTCCACCCGTCGCGGTTCCTCCGGAGCTAACCTTTCCATTGCCCGGTGGCATCTGGTAGACCATGGGCTGCTGTGGCGGGGGATACGGCTGGTTGTACTGTTGTGGTGGTGGTGGTTGTTGATTGTAAGCACCCTGCGGCGGTGGGTAGTATTCTTGATTAGGTGGGGGGGGTTGGAAGGTTGGTTGGGGGTATTGGGGGGGTGGAGAAGTCTGGAGAGAGAGAGAGGTTAGCTGCGCGCGCGTGGAGGAGGGTTAACGGGAGGGGGGGGGTACGCTTTTGGTGTCGATGCCGTGAGTCATGATTGGAAATCTCTGTTAAGGATGGACTAGGAGTAAGGGTACCGATAGATTTTTTGCAGATACCGTAGGATGCGATGGAGGGTGTAGGAGGGACGGAGGAGGTGAGGCGGGGGGAGATGATGGTGGAGAGAAGATATACCCTTACCGAGACCGAGTCTAGTCCGCAAGCACAGACCCGGGGGAGACGTAATCTTCGGCGCGAACCGGGATGAAGTTAGCCCAGGACTTAGTGCAGGCCGTCCAAGGCAGGAACGATGCAAGCCGTGTGAGACAATTGCGCCCGGGCAGCGGGGGATTGCTCTTTCTGCGGAGGAGCTGTTATTTTTATCTTTACTCGAGTACTCGTACAGTACTCGTACAGGTAAAGTAATTCCTGGGATAGCGAGTTAGGGCGCCGGTAGCGATTCTCTCTCACCACCAACAGTTTCACAGGATTGGGGATGTTTTGGAATGCTCCGTTCGCTACGCGTGGGTCATTTTGGTTGGGAGTGTTTGGCATCGGGTCGGGCCATTCCACTACATTAGCGCTGACGCTGGCACTCGAGTTAAAGACCCGCGCGGCTGAAACGATACTCGTATAAGAGCCCGAAGCTGAGCTTCCCGGAGGTTTGGATGAGGGGTTGTGCTATGCGGGGGCAGTATACGGAGGATTCTTTGCTTGCTGGCAAACACCATACCGCTGTTGCATATTAAATTTACGCCGCCCAGACCCGAGCAGAAAGGTCAAAATCTGGCGCTATAATACGCAATGGCGGTCATGCTCACAAACGTCAAGCCTTACTCGAGTACTGTACAGTACTGTACAGTACAGTACACTCCAGGTAATTAGTTATCGAGATGATAGTGAGTGGATTGGCCAGGATGATTCTACGCGAAGGAACCGTCATGGCACGGTAAGATACAAATAGTTGTAGAGTGATATCACAGGGATGACACGGGGAGATATCAGTCCAAGTACTCGTACCGGCAGTGGTTCTCGCCCTTTGGTGCATTCCGGCCATGGAAACATGAACCGAAGCTAAAAAAGTTATTCCGAGAAGAGTATCATAACTCTCAGATAGTCCTTCCAGAACCTTGATTGCAATTACAAAGTCACACTATTAGTAAGCCATGGTCTGCGAAATGAGTGGAACTAGCGAAAAAAATGACCCTACCCATTTGGGTGCATAGAGATACTGACTACTCTGGTCTCCTGTCCCTTACTCCATCGGTGTGAATACTCGTCCCCATTCATTGGAACCTGCATACCACCACAAGAAAGAAAGCATGCTGATATCCAGCACTCCCCACATTCGAGACACCGGACCCACCCTTGAAACGGCAAGCAACCAATATTCTCACTATCCTGATCTCTCAATATCCTACCACTTCTATCCCATCACCCGCCACCGGTATAAAATATGGGGCCATATCTTTTTTCATCATGAGTTCTTGGTTCCCGATCGGGGGACGCCCTTTCAGTTCGAAACGGAATAGAGAGCACTTCATAGCCATCAACAGCTCCGTCTAGGCAAGGAGTTGAACGGAGACTTTCTCGGCCAAGGCCGGCATCACCATCCAGTTCCGTAGCGACCCTTGTGCCACGGCACCTGAACCGACTCCCAATACCTCGCTACCGGCCATGCGAGGAATGGCAATGGCAACGATTGTGTGAGGAATGAATCCCATTTATTGTTTCCTCTCTATCGCTTGGAGATTCCAACTGCCGCAAGCTAGCCTTGCTCCAGGAAGAATTCCATCCGGTCCGGTAGCTGTTGATAGTCCACTCCGTAAGCGATTGAAGGGTACAATTACTGAGGATTCCCGGACTCCATGAAGGTTTCATCTTCGCCGGTACCGTACTCAGCATCTACTGCGTCGGCCGCTGGGTTGTTCCTGGCCCAATCGAATCGCCAACCAACCAACCCCACACCTCCGTAGCCGGTGTGTCGCAGTGTTCTCAGCGTGGCAGTCCGTACGTCCTGGGGGCGGCGGGCGACACTATGCCATCCCGCTTGGCCTTTACCTGAACATGCCGGACAACCTGACAAATAAATATAACCCTGATGTCCCCCCAGCTGAATTGTTGCGAATCACCGGCCCTCAATTATCTCATTCAGCGGCATATCCGAGAAGCCCGGAGAACCAGAGAGAGCGCGGTCAGAGCCGTCAAGGGGAAAGCGGTGACGAGAGAGGAGGGAGAAGGAACCTGAGAGTTTTCTTATTCATGCATACAGGGCGACCTGTTTTTCCGCGGGGTTGAAAAGTGACGATGAATATAGATCAAGACATCCTCCTCCCGTGAGAGGGTTTCTGGCGCGTGTAAAAAGTTCCGAACGAAATCACATCGGCACCATTCCGGTTGGGTATCTTTCCCCATACTCGGAATCTCATGAGAATAAGCATAATAGAGAAAGAGTTTTATGCGGTAGAACGAATTATGATGGAAAAACCGAGAAACAGGTTAATTGTTCGATAAGACAAACAATAGAAGCAATAATTTGGCCTGCTTGAGAAAGAGCTACAAATATATGATATGTGTTGAGGGAAGCTCTGCCGAAAGATAGAAGATTGTGCATAAGGCGCATGGCCGTGTTATGGTGCAAAAGAAACCTCCGAAAGTGTGGAGGGACATTGTTCAGGAGGACAGGCAGCTAGCCATAGGATAGGTGGATGTATTCGTGCAGAGGTCAACTAAAGCCAAAGGAAGGATAGAGAGAGGGAGAGAGCGAGTGATAGCTGGCGAGCATGTATCAAAGGATATACGCCTTTCCGGTTAGGGGAATAGTTCAGGCACAAGGTGTGGTGGTATCGTAGCAACTCGAGCTGGCGGTCGGTCCCGGCTTGTCGAGCCCCGGGCTCTTAGGGCCATTAGCAGGGTGGTAGAGGTGGGTGGTATAGGCTGTCTTGGAGATCCCGGGCTGTATAGCATGTCCATGTTAGCCGTGAGATTTAGAGGGGGTGCGCTTCGTATTTTAAATTGGTTGTTGATGGGGTGCGTGAATACAGTAAATGGTCTCAATGAATATGTTCTAACGGCTGTCTTAGCCCCTCTGTCGGGAAGTTGGGGGTGTTGTGTTAGCGACTTCTTGGATTTCTGGAGCTTATCATGGTAGATTATCTAAATTATGACCGTCTATCGATTATGAATGAAACTATCGGGGGACATTTCCAAATGGCTCTTTATGGCGGGAATCATGGAATCTCACCCGGCCAATCAAAAGGGGACTTGATAGCTATATGCAGGTATTCAGTCATTTGTGCCATCGTGATTAAGCTGTTCTTTACCCGCTTTGTCCCTCCCGGGGAGCTCGGAGTATGCACATTCGGAGAGACAGCGTGCACAAGGTGGTAATGCCAGTAGCAGTGTCAGAAGTCTCGCAGGTTGATGCTCTGTCAGAGGCTCATATGGAGTTCCACCAACAATGCTTTGGGAAGCGCATTATATCACGAATTACGAAACGACGGAGAGATGCGCTTGCACCACCACCGCGTATGAGAATTTTGTATCTGGTGTAGGTCGTTGTGGGTCCCCGACCGTGGCTTCCCCCACAGGAAGGTCGTGAACCGGTTCGGGACAAAACGCGCGAATGCGTGCGCTATCGAGGAGCGGCAATGTTGTCTCGGTGACGGTAATACACGGCGGGATGTTCCTCGAGATCCCATTTCGGCAATCTTACCTGCATAGGGAGGGTGGAGAAAAATGTGGCGATGGAATGGGTAAAGGCAGAGAGAAAGATAGCATGATACGGCTTCTCCCAGGAACCCGCGCACCGAGAAAGCTGGAAATGGAATGATATGGCAACCGACCATATTCTCTTTCATTCCGGCGCCAACTAAAAACCACTAGTCAAGAAAAACATGTGAATAAACAAGGAACGCTGCAGAACTCCATGAATGGAAAGAATTGTGTTGAAAGTAATATTTCCTTCAGCCAGATATAGTTGCAAAAGATATAGCTGCAAAGGTTAAAAAAATGTGGATTGAGCAGAAAAAAACAAAATATGGATAAATCATTTTCTAAAACTAAAAATGATCAAGTTGAGAGGAGCACCCATTAGAGCCCTCATGTGTGATACCTATCCAGATCAAACTGTTACCCGCTCGAACACAACCGCAGTCGCTGTGAGACCGTGTTCCCATGTACTCGTACAGTACAGTACATGTATGGCACAGTTATTGTGGAGAGTTCGGGCAAAACGGAAACGCACCAGGGATTCTCGCTATAGGCTGAGGTTAGTGGATGTCTTTGCCCAGCAAGAAACCCGATCAATAGGAGCCACCTATAGACCCTTTCACCCGACATCTCAGGAACATCATCTAAGACGAAGGTATACATATTCGCAGATTCCGCCATGATATTTTTCATCCCCCTGGTCCTATGACCCGCCCAGCTGTTGCATTTCAAATTAATACTTGTGCAGGGATTTATGCGACCGAGTTCACGGCGGAGGAAAGTGGGCTGTGACCCGATGTGGATGTTGCGGGAATATTCTGGTGTCCTTCCATATCCGGAGTTATTGGGATTTGGGAAGAAAGCTCTCCGGACATTTTCTTTGTCAACATGAAGTGTGTGGACTGATGAGAAATATGCGTGGAATAGGGATGGTGATCCTCGAAGCGATCGGGATGCTTTCATACAATATGTCACGATATCATTGATTCAATCAAATTTAGTAACCTTGCATCGGGTTCTCCGGGGTCCATATATGACTACCGGTGCCATGCCTAATGTCATCCCAGTTGTGCTGCGACTATGATGAATAAATTATATTGAAGGTTATGATATAGCTCTCGGAGTATACTGATGTAATGTTACAGGGCCTGCCAACTGTATTCAATCACCTTACCGGTATTGGCCACGCAGAGAGGTTTCTCAGGCATACAGCAGCCGAAAGACCGCGTGCACCTCGAAGGCGGCGCCCAAACCCTGCCCGCAATTCGTCCCGACCCCAAATTATAACCCTCCTGTCCACGAGGGAACACTTCCGTAAATGTGGCGGCGACTTCGGTCCCGCGGGGGGAGAACGTGACTAAGGATCTTGAAACCATAGTTACCTCATATTACACCGCCTGGAGTGATGGGCGTGGGGGATAAGAATAGAAACACCGACTCCTACGAATGCCTTCAATTTCAAACGCGAATTCGTTCGTTGTCGACTCTCGGCCTTAGGTGCGGCAGGCCAGCATTGGGGCGGGGGTCTCGACAGGTGCTTCGGAGTGTGTAGATTTCAGGGGTTGAGAATTGTCAGGTTCGGCTGATTCGGAATTGAGTAAAGTTAAACCGGGTTTCCCAGACTTGTTATATTATATACCAAGGGGATACTTGCGATATGAAGTTACGAGCTTTCCCAGAATGCATTTTGAGGGCGATCCTTTGACGTGCAGGTAGCGAGGGAGACTGGAAAAGCGAGGTGAGCACACTTCAATTGCAGCACCACGAAAACCTCTGGGTGATGAATATGCATTCTTTGTTACCCTGCTCTGAGGATTTCACCCCAGTCTTATCACGTGACTGTGCTTGTATTGTTCGCTTTCTGCCCGTGGTTGGTTGGCAAGAGGTGATTGGAGATACAGTCCCCACCAAGTTCGGGTTATGGACGTTTTCTTGGCAAAGACTAGTGAGTACTTACTGTGGACCTGAACTATTTAGTCCCCCACTTCTGGCGACCCCGCAAAAGGTCGACAACAATATAGAACAAGGCTGTCGCTTCTTCAACACTCGTGGTTTGATCGTTAAACTATGCTCAACATTTCCCCGGGTCTTCGCCTCAACTCCCAACTTTACAACCATGCCTTGCCATCCCTCGATCTCTTTATTCTTTATTCTTCTCCGCGTTTTCTATGCGACGTCGGTATTGGATTTCCTTGAGTACCTTTCTCTGTCCCCCCAACCCTGGTGCCCCCCACCCTCGCCCCCGACCAGAGGACATATGGAGCCCACTCCTTTGCATAGAATAAGCAATCTGACTTTTCAGTTCTTGTCTTTTCTTTTTCAACTGCGCACGAGAATACTTGAGTAGTCCCCTTTTGGAAATTGGGAGGGGGAGCTAATGTGTTCTAGGCGCAATTAATACGGTACCGGCGCCGAATGGCAACGAGTACGATACTCGAGTATGGGTGAGGACCGCTCAGGACTAAGTCCACCTTTTTCTCTAATGGCAATTATGGAGTATACAGAACATGATGCCATCATTTCCCTCCTTCTATCGATCCCCACACTTATCGTCTCTCCTCTATGCATGTCCACTTTCTCGTGCTCTCCCGCAGGTTAACAAAAGAGAAACGAACTTTCTCAATAACTTCCAAATAACAAGAAAAGCAAAATCCAAAGCAAAAAATGGCTGACTCCCTAGAGGCTTCCAGCGATACTTCCCAAATGCCGGATCATCTTCGGCCATCTTTCCTATCTTCCATGGCGCTCAATTTGGCCTCCCTGCACGCCTGAGTCATAACTGGTGTTAAGATTCGTTCGGTTACTATGAGACTCGCTAGGACGAGAATGCAGTCTTTATTGGGTAACTAAACGAGATGAAGAAAGGAAAAGAATAATGTATAAGACAAAGACGAGTAAAAGAAAGGATAATTCGGTTGCTGAAGTACTATCCCCGCCGGCAGATCAGTCTTGTGCTTAGGTGTGTACGTCATCTATCCCACAAACACAGAACTTTACGCATGTACATAGTATCGACCATCGCAGTGGTCTCATATCTCCGGTGCCTTTAGTTCTCGCTAGTGGTATTTCCCAACAACTGGAATTCGATACTTTTGTCAAAACAATGAAAATATCGCAAGTGCATACCGAGAAGCACCTACCGGTTTCCAACAGTGGGTGCTAAACTCGATATGAGCTTCGTAAAGCAAGGTACTCCCGCCGCGAATTTGAAACATCATACTGGCAAGAGAGGTGTGCGGCGGTTGTTACTTGAGCTTTTTTATCCCGAGCCTCCTTGTCCTGAGTTGTATGGTAGAGGGTCAAGTAGGTACTGTACAGTACACGAGCCCTTGCAAATTTGCGGACGCCCATGCGCAGTGGGTGATTGGGCGTTAATGTACTCGGATGCCGCGCTTGGGTCTGCATGCGCTGTATTTGCTCGTGTCTGAAGCTAAGGGCGAGTGATTGGTTGCGGGTATGCATACTGTACCTATCAAGTGAGAGGAGGAGAAAGATTTATCTTGGTGTCGGGATCGTAAAAAATATATATTAAAAATTCACCGGAATCGACGAAACCCACGAGAGTATTCTCATCCTCCACCTCGTGCGAAGTGTTATGAACATTCTTAACTTCTGGAACCTCCACACTGTTATTTGTACCAGTTGTTCGGCGGTTAAAATGCTTATGGCAGTTTAACTCTTGACTGGCTGCCGGGGACAGTGCGTTGGCAGCACTTTTCTGAGGTACTGGTACATGTACAGTACTAGTACTAGTACCAAGATCGGTGAAGGGGAATTACGAGCCCCAATGTGGCTCCGTTCAGGACATACAAATTCTCATAAATTTTACTATACAGCTCTCTCAATTCTGGGGGGGATGGGTGCTGCGTTTTCAGCTGTCTTTTCTTCTTTATCAGAATATCATGATCCCGCCGAGTGAGCCGGATATTGTGAGGTAGAATCGACCCCCCTCCACTACCCCACTCCACCACTCCCGAAACCCACCCTGACCTCAACATAGCGATCCTTGGTACTGTACGATAATAGTGTGTACGAGTATTTAGCCAGCCAATTTTACCAAAGAACTCTTAAACCCGGTCTTTACAAGCTGTCTCTCCGTCGCACCAACCTGAACTCTCGGGGATAGCAATTCTGTGCTCCTCGTTACACAAATCCCTCTCCCTGACTTGATATCAAAACTCGGCTTAAGGCCTTGCGGCTGAAGTTTGGATATGTCGCTTTTTCAGTATGTCATTTACGCTGAACCATGTGCCAAATCCATTGTCCTATTAATAGGAATATTTCTTCTTCGCTGCATAGTGAGTTTGGTGTGTTACTGGAGCATATTTTACCACATTTGAGTATTACTGTACGGTGTTATCAAACAATTATGACTCTGTGCGGCTGCTAAGAGATCAGAAGTTGGAGGTGCGAAGCGAACCTGCCCTTACGGGTGTGCTGTGTCTGTGTGAGTAATCAATAGCTCTGATACCGGTATGTTTTGAAGCCAGTGCGTCTCGAGTGTTTGTGAAAACTCATGATTAATTTGGCCTTCTTGGCGAGATAACCTATATTTGTAGTATGATAGTATCACGGATAACCGCGTGCAAGTAACGGTTTGTTATTCCATTAACCCCTTTACCTCGCCCGAAAGGTAATATTTTTTTCTGAACCCATGGTTGAATGTCTCCACTAATCCATCACTTCTGACAGGAGTCAAATCCCCGTACTTATCCCACTCACAAGGAGTGTTATCCTCACATGGCAAAGACTGAGTCGGCAGACACTGTCGAGTCCCATTAGCTGGTTTTCCCAATCCTGTCAGCTTGACGAACTCAACCTATCGGGGGTGTATTCCGTAGTTCGCGCTGGTAATTTGATAGCTGATCGGATGGGGATAAAAGGTAACACCTGCCAGCACCTAACCCTCCAGTACTCTGGAAAAAGCAAACTGATGTGGTATTTTTCAGTTGGGTTTTTCCTAGTCGCACCGATCAGGGTTTGGTGATTGGTGAGTGAAAATTATGACTTGCGGGGGTGTGAAATTATGACCACTTATAGAAATGTATCTATTGGTGGGTTTTGAGGATCCACGGTATATTCCGATAACGTGAAAGGCTACCTACCCGTGGCCTTGTTGTCAAGGCACCGGCGTGGGAGCGGCTGATGTGACAGTAATGGTTGGGTAGCGGGGTAGCTGTAGCGCGCAGTTCCGCGCCCACTGTTAAGTAATGTACTGTACTCGAGTCCATTACCTTGAGGATTGGGTATGTATTCTCCGTGCTCTCCGACCCTTCGACTTTCATAACTTTTCGCTTGGTCGAAAATTTTCTTTGCGCGCATCAGGAAAACAAGATTCGAGCTTCCTCAACACCCAACCTCACGCAACTTCGGAAAACTTAAACATCTATCGATAGCATGGATAATCAACAATCGAACAGCCATTCTGAGGACCATTCCTTGGTCCAACGGTATGCTCTTGAAATATTGATTGTGTTCACTTTGCCCCCATAATCGCTAATATCCGTAGCAGTGTCTCTAGCACTGCGGCTGGTAACAATATTCACGGTGATTATAGCGGCAACTCCCGTTCTAACAATCACATCAACTCCGGTAACGTCAGCCATAATTACATCAACAATTACCAGAACTGCTTGGCTACGAGCTCGCCCCAGGAATGCGCCGAGGTTATGCTGTACCTATACACGTCTGAATACGAGTCGCACCGGCGTCGGGTCCGGGACCCGGTAGAGGGAACTTGTACTTGGGTCACCGAGCACTCAAAGTACAAAGCCTGGTTCGAAAACGGAGAGTCAGGCCTCCTCTGGTTATCCGCAGACCCGGGCTGTGGAAAGTCCGTAATCGCATCGTTTCTCGTAGCCCATCTGAAAATCCAAAGGGACACAATCGTTTGCTATTTCTTCTTTAAAGATGACAACGACGAACAGAGGAGCGCAACATTTGCCCTCTGCGCCATCCTACATCAACTTTTTGTCCAGAGAAAGTCCCTCTGTAGGTATGCCGAGGAAGTGTTTAGAGCTAAAGGCAAGAAATTTACCGAGGAGGTCGACACGTTGTGGGAAATTTTGGTCAAGGCGGTAGCCGACGCGGGGACCGGCGACGTAATCTGTGTGCTTGACGGCTTGGACGAGTGCGAAGGAAAGACACTATCTCGGCTCCTCCATCATTTAACACACCTCGCGGAATCAAGTGGTTCCAATACAACTTTGAAATTCTTGGTTACAGGTCGCCCCTACCACGATATCTCGAAAGAACTTGACGCACGCGCAACAACCATCCGACTGAGGGGGGAGGACGAGGTTGACGCCATTACCACTGATGTTAATCGCGTTATAGATAATGGTATAAGGGAGCTCGAGTTAGTCTGGGAAAACCCCGGAAAACTGGAATATTTACGCGAACTCCTCAAATCGTCCGCTGACCGGACATTCCTTTGGGTTTCCCTTGTTCTTGAGATCTTGAAGGATTGTGAAGGGGGCTCACGGAAGGAGTTTACTAACATTGTCTCTGCTGCCCCGGGTAATCTCGCGGATTTTTACACCAAGATTCTGGATAAAAGCCCACAGCCCGACCGGGCCCGGCGAATCCTGCATATAGTGGTAGGCGCTGCAAGGCCTCTTACGTTGGCAGAAATGAACATTGCATTTACTATCAGTCGGCATCACAAGACGATGGGAGATATCGAAGGGGATCTTTATTCTGCCATTGAAAAAACGGTGAAAAATTTGTGTGGACTTTTCGTACGGATTATCGATTCCAAGGTTTACCTCGTTCACCAAACTGCCAGGGAGTTCTTGATCAAGGGGTCATCGCATGGTCGTGGGAAGTGGCAGTATACCCTGCGTTCCACGGATTCTAGCTTTCTAATGGCTAATATTTGTATCTATTACCTCGCGCTGCAAGACTTCGAAAAGGACCCATTACCAATGGATGCTTTGGATACCCCTAGAAGTGCGAGGAGAGAGGCGGTCGATAATTATGTCAAAAAATATGCTTTTCTCTGTTACGCAGCGAATCATTGGGCTGGTCACTTCCGCGATTCTCAGCGCCGGCAGATGAGGTTATTCGAGTTGACTCGACTGATATGCAAGGGTGGATCTAATAGATTTCTGACATGGCTTAAGGTCTACTGGGAGAATAGTGTCCCTTATTATCCATTCCCCAATGATTTTAAACATCTAATGATAGCATCGTGGCTTGGGCAGTGGGCGGTAGTTAGCCGATTATTAAAGGAAGAGCGGGATATCAATGCACATTGCAAACAATATGGCACTATATTGAACATAGCAGCCCTCCGGAAGGACAAGTATATAACTAAGATGTTACTGGAGAGGAATGTCAATGCCTACTTACAGGGCAGAGAGTATAACATTTTGCGCGTGAGGGGCTCCCTCAGTATATAATATTATGAAATTGCTTGTGCATAACTGACAGACAATAAATTGACCTTTTTTTGCAGACGGTATGTGAACCTCGCTTATCCGAGGAGTGGGAGCTGATGAAGGGTATATTTTGCGTCACAGAAGGTAAGTCGAAACTTATGAGCGCTTATGAGCACCTCTTCGCAGTGTCATGTCACTAATGCTGTTGGTTGTGGAACAACAGATAGTAAGGGAACCAGATTGTGGATGTTGACAACCATTACGACTGACATACGGTAAACTGGTGTGCGTAGAGTGTAAGTAGGACTCTTCAATACCAGGGAATAACGGAATGAAGTCTGCTGATTGGAGGCGTGGTGTAGGAGGTAGGTCCCTCGATTGACAGTTCACCCGACGCAAGCCGAGGCTGATGAGACCTTCTGGGTGCTGTAGCTGGTACGTAAATTGATCAAGGAATTTTTGCGCGTTGGTCACCTGCTGATCAAGGCCCGATGGGTGATGTAGCCGGTAAGCTAAGAGGATAACCTCCGCTTTTTGAACGAGGCAATTGCTGACAGCTGGCGTTGTGAATGGTTAGACGGTAAGTGAACAAGATCAACTACAGCGGTACAGGCAATTTCTGACCTCACACTCATTGGGCTTTGTAGATTGTAAGTTTATTAAATCGAGTGTAGTTCTCGAGCGAAACAGTTGCTGATTTTCGGGCGGCTGGATGTCTTAGATTGTAAGTAAATAAGGCCAACCACGGTTCTAGGAGGGGGCAATTGCTGACCTCAGTCTGGCGGAGGGCTTTCAGATCGTAAGTGGGCAGGATCGAAACCAATTGATGAGAACAACAATTGATGTCCTTTGTATCGCTGCATGTAGGAAGTGAGTGAACGGGTACAACAATGGTTCTGGGAAGAGACTCCAACTGACCTCTGGTGTCTCATAGGAAGTGAGTGAACAGGGACAACAACGTGCCTGGGGCAGAGGCCATCGCTGACGCTAGGACCGCTGAGAATTCTAGCGGGTAAGCGATTGGGATCAACCAGAGATCTGTGATCTGAAGGTTGCTGACCACGGACCTGGTGCCTTCTGTAGTCGGTATGTCAACACGATCAACAATAGCTCTGGAATGAAACAATTTCTGACATTGGGATCGGTGGTGAGTGTTGTAGTCTGTAAGTGGATGGGATAAAATAAAATTTCGAGACGAGGTATCTACTGACGCGGGGCTCATTGTGGGTTGTAGGAGGTAAGTGAATCTGGTAGGTGACTGTGCTCGGATGAAGTAGTTGCTCACCACTAGCTTGATCGATGTTATAGCCGGTGAGTGAGCAGGATCAGTCCTGGTCCTTGGACGAGATCATTATTAACTTCCGGCTCGTTGAACCTTGCAGCCGGTAAGTAAATAGGATCAACAACATTTTCTGGCGAAGGTTATTGCTGACCAATTTCTCTCGGTTATAGCCTGTACGTGAGCAGAAGCAATCACTATTTGGGGAGATGAGTACTGACCTCTGGCTCCCTGAGTGTGGAAGTCGGTAAGTCAACAAAATTAACTACGGCTTTGTGACGAGACAATCGCTGACTACTGACTTGCTACGTGCTATAGCCGGTGAGTGACCATACTGAGCCGCAGATATTGGAAGAGGTAACTACTGACGGCGGTCTTGCTGAGTGCTGTAGCCTGTAAGTGAATCCACCAACTATGGCTCTAATATTAGGCACTTTCTAACCTCCGACTCGCTGAGTCCTTTAGCCGGTATGGGAACAGGATCAACCACCACTCTGGAGCGAGAAAATTGCTGACATCTGGCCCGCTGCGTTCGATAGAGGGTGAGCGAACAAGAGCAACTACGTTTGTATAACGAAGGAATTGCTAACTTGCGTCCGGCTAAATATTTTAGATTGTAAGTGAACAGGGTGGACCATTGCTTTGTGGGGCGGGAGTTGCTAATAGCTTGCTCCCTGAGAATTGAAGTCGGTAAGTTAACAGGCCCGACAACGATTTTCGGATGACCAAATGCCTAATCTCAGGCTCACTGAGCTTGGTAGCAAGTAAGTGAACATGATCAATAAGGGTTTTTTGGATCATACATGTTCTTACCTTTAACTGGGCGAATGTTATAGCCGGTAAGTGAACACAATCAAGTAGGTTTCCGGCTCAAGACAATCGATTACTCACCCGTCGTTTGCTGCGGATAATAGGTTGTAAGTGAATAAAGAAAGCACTGCTCTAGGTTGTGGCGGTTGCTGATGCCTGCACGGAATGTTTTAGCCGGTAAGTGCTCAGGATAAGTTATGGTTCTGGAATGGGACAGTTACTGACCACTAGCTCTGGGAGTTGTAGAGTGTAAGTGAACAGTATCTATCGGGACTCTGATACAAGGCGATTATTAACCTCTAGATACACATTGTAGGATGTAAGCGATGGGATAAACCACTGTTCGGGGAGGACGCGAATACTGACCTGTGGCTTGCTCACTCTTGCAGATTGTAAGTGGACACTACCAACCATTGTTCGAGGGCGAGGTAATTACTGACCCCTAGCTCGCGGAGTGTGGTAGATTGTAGGTCAACAAGTTCAATTACGTTTCTGGGGCAAGACTATTCCTGACTTTAGGCTCGCTCTGCCTTGCAGCCCGTAAGTCAACATGATCATCTTGGATTCTGTGGACCGGATAACTGTAACCTCAGGGTGATTTTGCGTTTTAGTGGGTAAGTCAGCGGGATCAACCAGAGATCTGGGACGTGATAATAGCAAATCTCTGACTCGATCACTGGGTTAGGAGGTACGTGATCTGGGTGAGCTGTAGTTTGGGACAGAGAGCTGCTGATCTCCAGTTTCATTTGTGCTGTAGTTGGTAAGTGAGCAGGGTCAACTACGTTCCAGGTGGGGCAGGTTGTTGCTGACCGCTGGCTCGCTGTTCGCCGTAGCCGGTAAGTGAGTTGGGGCGATTCGGGTTCTAGTGTGAGAGAATATCTGACCTCAAGCTCGTGGAGTGTTGTAGATTGTGAGTGTGCAAGATCAGCTACGGATCTCGTGCTTGCCAATTTCTGACGTTTTGCTCTCGGAGCGCTGTAGCCAGTAAGTGAGCTGGATTAATCACGGTTCTTGCTCGGTAATTGCTGACTCTAGGCTTACTGGATGCTGTAGATTGTAGGTGAACAAGATCGACCGTAACGTAGGGAAGAAGAGTCGCTGATCTCTGGCACGCTACGTGTTGTAGATTGTACGTGAGCGATCTTACCTGCGGTTCTAGGATGGGAGGGTCACTGACCTTGGACTCACTGACTGTTGTAGATTGTAAGTGAACAGGTCCAGCCTCTGTTCTAGCAAGGGATGATTGCTTACCTATCGTATGCGGGGTTTTAAAGATTGTAAGTGAATAGGATTGAGAGTGGTTTTGTAACGCAACAGTGGCTGACAGTTTTTTTATCCCATACTGTAGCCCGTGAGTGGAGGTGATCTGCTAGCATTGTGGTTCCAGCCTTTATTGACATCTGGATCGGTGTGTATTGTAGGCCGTAAGTGAACATCATCGACTAAGGTTCCGGGAGAGACAGGTGCTGACTACCCATTCGCGGAGCACTATAGGTAGTATGTTAAGATGATCGGCCAAGACCCCAGGACGAGGCAATTGCTGACACCTCACCCACTGGATGATTTAGGAAGTAAGTAAGCCGGATCAACCGTGGTTCCTAGAAGAAACAATTGCTGACCTCACGCTCACTGCATAATGAAGGGGGTAAGTGAGAAATATCAATTACGGTAATGAGGCAAGGCATTTGCTGAGATCTGTTTCCTTGAGTCATGTAGGAAGTAAGTGACCGGCTCCACAACATTTCGACAACACCACAACCGCTGACAGCGGGCTGGATGAGTGTCGTAGCGTGTATGTTACCGCTATCAACCACGGTTCTGGGTCAAGACAAACGCTGAACTCTGCTTCGCTGGGTGTTGTAGGAAGTAAGTGAACAGCATCAAGCGTGGTTTCGGGGTGGGGAAAGGCTGACTTATGGCTCGTTGTGTGTTGTAGCGGGTAGGTCAACAGAATTAATTGCAGTTGTGAAATAAGGCTATTTCTCACCCGTTCCTGGTTTGGTGGCGTAGGTTGTATGTGGACGTGATCGACCGTGGTTCTAGAAGCTGACAATTGCTGACCGCGGGCTTTCTGAGTATTATAGATTGTGAGTGAACCTGGCCAACGACGTTTCTAGAACGGGAAAACCTTCGCTTGACTGAGTATTGTAGACTGTAAGTGAATGGGATCTGGCACTGGTTTATGATGAGAGAATTGCTGACCACTGTATTATTGTGCCTTGTAGCAGGTTACCCAACCGGAGCGACCTCGGTTCTGAGTCAAGACTTTGCTGACCTCAGGCTCGCTGAGTGTGGTAGTCGGTAAGCAAATTGGATTAGCTACCATTTAGGGACAAGAGTATTACTGACCTCTGAGTCGCTATGTAATGTAGCGTGTAAGTCAACAGGATTGCCAACTGCTCTGGTCAGGGTCACTGCTGACCTCTGAGTCGCTCTTTTTGTAGGTGGTGGGTGAACCGGGTGGTCTGAGTTCTGCGACGAGATAGTTTCTGACTACGGGTTCGCTGAATGGTATAGCGTGTAAGTTAACAAGTCCGACCACTGCGCTGGGAGGAGAATATCACTGACATCTAGTCTGTCGAGTCTTGCAGCGGGTATGTGAAGAGGTTCAACCCCTGTTCTGGGGTAGGGAAATTGCTAACCCCTGGGTGGCTGCATGCGGTAGTCGGTAAGTGAGCATGATTAACCGCCATTATTGGACGAGAGAATTGCTGACCTGAGGTTTGCTGAGCGTTGCAGTCGGTTAGTGTCAAGTACAGTTCCGTACCCAGGCAGTTGCTGACATTCTCCTCGCTGAATGTTGTAGCAAGTAAGTTGGCGGGATCAAGTAAAGTCTTGTTATTAGAGAGTTGCTGAGCGTGCGCTTGCTGAGTGTGTAGATTGTAAGTGAACATGGCTACCCGCAGTCTTGAGACGAGGTAGTTGCTGACCTCTTGCTCGCTGAGTATTGTAGGAGGTAAGCGAGCATTTTTAACCGCGGCTCTAGTGCAAGGCAACTGTTGACCTGCGGTTTGTCGAGTGTTGTAGTGGGTATGTGAACAGGATCAACTGCGTTCTGGGGCGTCGTGGCTGCTGACGTCTGTCTTACTGAGTATTCTAGGCAGTAAGTGAATACCATCAGCTTCGGATGGGGCAGGGGATTGCTGATCACCGGCTCGCCGCGTGTTGTAGATTGTAGGTGGACAATTACTGTTCTCTGGCGAAATAATTGCTGACATTGGGCTGCCTGGTGATGTAGCGGGTAAGCCCCCAAGGGTGGCCAAGTGTGGGACGAGACAATCGCTGACCTCGCGCTCGTTTTGTGTTGTAGGATGTAAGTTAAGCAGATTAATGACTATTTTTAGGGAGAAACTACTGACCTCTGGTCCGTTGGTTGCAGTATGTAAGTGAACGAGATTGAAAACCATCTGGGATGTGGCTATTTCTTACCCCTTACTTTCTCGGTGTCGTAGGTTGTAAGCGAACTGGACCGATCATAGTTCCAGGAGGTGAAAACTGCTGACTACGGGCTCTCTGTGAGTTGTAGCGGGTTAGTCAATAGGATTTCTTCAGGTTCTGAGACACAAAAATTGCTGACTATAGCCTCACATACTGCTGTAGGAAGTAAGCGACCTCGATTGCCACTGTTTTGGGACATGGCAGTTACTCATCTCTCGCTCACTGACTGGTGTAGGAAGTTAGTAAACAGCACCAGTCACTACTCGGAGATTACACCGTTACTAACACCTAGCTCTCTGCGTGTTCTAGTGGGTAAGGAACAGGATCAACCGTTATTTTCGCATGAGATGGTTGCTGACCTCTCACTTGACGAGTGTTACAGGAAGTAAGTAAATGTGATCAATCTTGATTCTCGGAAGAGGCAATCGCTGATTTCTGGTTTGCTGGGTGTGGTAGGGAGTAAGTGGACGTATCAGCCACAGTTAGGCGACAAGACAATGGCTGATCTCACCTCACTGAGCGTGGTAGCAAGTAAGTAAACTATATCAGCTCGGGTCCTGGCGGTAGATAGTTGCTGACCACTGGTTTCCTGCTTGCTTTAGATGGTAAGGGGGCTCGTATCTGCATATTCGTTCCTTGTTTTGACTGTACCTATATGCTGACCTCCTGATCTAGATTGTATGTTATCGGCAATACTGAGTATCTCCCGGAATATCGTTTGTTCTAGACTAACTTAACGCTTTCAATCCTCTATAGAAGGTAGGCATCGTGAACCGCCGTATAGTACCTCACTATGGGATTGACCACACTATTTGCGCCGCTTAGTTTGTACGTAGCCCTCTGCGCCCTCCTTTGATGTTCGGGGACGATACATATTTACTCTTGCGTTACAGCTTGTCAGTTAACCTCTTGTTTCCTCGGGCAACTTCGATTACTAATACATTGCGCTCTCCTTCACAAAAATTACGGCAAAGTAGCAAGTGAGTAATTCGATTTCCTGACTACTAACACGGTCCACATCGGATATATCTTAACATTTCTTGCAGCCTGTAAGTCGTTTTTGATTACCATCCTCATTGCCATAGTGGCCAGTGATTGACTCCGACGTAGTTTTGTATGCCGGACACACCCCATGAACCTAAAACTCGCCGCGCTTGCGCGATCAGCTAGTGCTGGCAGGGACCGCTGGGACGGATAGGTAATATGGTACCTTGATAGTTTATAATTAAATGTCGTACTAACTGTGCAATGGGTTAGGTGTCTTCTGTGGGTTATTGAAGGGCTCATAATTTATGTTCCTTGGTTCCGGGCCATGACTGGCTTTTGTGTGGTCTATAACTTTCGTTGACTTCAAAAATGTTCGGGTAGAGGGTCAGATATCTGGGTCAAGATTGTAGGAATTTACGGGAATTGCCGATAGCATGTTTACTGCATATCACTTGCGGTTGCACTCATCTTCAGAATCTGTTCCGGTCTATACACTATAGCCGTCGGCCGTCGTAAAAGAGAGACAAACAAAAAAACAAAAACAACGACCACTGAGCATTCTCGGCGTGTGGAATGGGCTATGGGAAGAATGGGTTGCCAAAGCTCAAATTGATAGACAAGCGATAGTATCACAAAGCTTGAACACTAAATTAAAGTCCGCAACAAAATATATCGCCCAAAGACCCAGCCTTAGGGTCGCTGAATAGCGGGGACGAAGGGGTATTCCGGATGGTTATAAGTGCAAAGACAAAAAGAATCGTGTTTTTCAGGGTTATTGAAACGGGTTGGTGCTCGTTAGGGAATGAAGCAATAAATTGAGATCGAATCGTTTGGAATGCCCCATACCAATACTCTAATTCTCGTGCCCACTAGAAATAAATCCTTTGAAAGAGGAGCTACACCGCGATTGAGTAATAGTGCTCGGAGAGAGTTCAATGGAGAGCTTAAAACTTGGTATCGTAGAACGAAAGTGCGGCTGGACAGAGGTTACAGGTCAAAGGAAAGCAAAGGTCTTGCCAAGAGTGCTCCAACAGGTGTGTAGTACAAAGCCTATGCAGTTTATGTAAGTGTCGTTATTGATACGTTTATCCTTGTTACCTGTCGGATATCTCTCCTATCACATTCCTGTATTTCATTTGCCCTGGTAGGCAATGGCAGAGGGCGATCACCAGGATCGGTGGTGATATGCTGGGTGTTTGAAAACGGGGGTAGAAGATGTACAGTATAAGTCTTGGCAAATCGGCGAGAAAAACGGGATACATGAGCGGTGAAGAAAAAGGAACTGGGCAAAGTGGCGAGGTGCAGCGGTTAAAATGATCGGTGAAGGAAAAGTGTGGATGTAAAGCGGTGAAGAGTTGACCGAAAGGATAATGCATGATTTGGTAGAAATGGTGTGATCAGGATTGAAAGATCGCTGAGGGGGTAGTGGGGGTCTCTTGTATTTAAAGGATACCATCCTACCCTTCATTGTGGCTCTCATTATCCCGCATATTTTTATAGTCGTTGCCCACACCGACCGGGACAGTGCACAAACTGGGAATGGCAAGGCTGGACAGCATGTGGTTCATCGCTTGAGACTGGATAATAGTCAGCAAATATGACGACAAAAGCTCACTTCACCCCTCCCGGTATCATACCTTTTAAACAGCTACCACCTTTCGGAGCTAACAATCACCGGTCAGCGATCACAAACTATCACTCGGTCAAAACGAAATGTCAACGCTTCAAGGAGGCAGTCAACAGAGGGGTATCAAAAATTTTGTCTCCGTTTCTTCTCTCTCTAAAAACACTCAAAGACACTCTCATCAACTCGCTTGCTCAACTCAACTAAGTAACACATACGGAAAAGACGGGAGTATAAATAAACTATCATCAAGCCTTCTCTCTTCGTTTCGCCAAACTCCAGACATATCCGTCACGATCCCCGCTCATCCACGCAAGTTTCTCTTTCCTCAACTTGTTCCTATCGCTAACAAAAGAACAAAAGAACAAAAGAACAAAAGAACAGGCACCACAGAGAACTCTTCCGTAGCCTTGCTACCTCCGCCCGCGTTATCACTCCCATCGCCGTACTACCTACTTTACCGATATCATTCCCGTCACCTATATCAGTTTTGTACTTACAAATTAAAATACAGACCCAACAAGGACGTTCCAATTTCGTTCCACTCTCCCTCTACCTTTCGTACTCCCACCGCCATGCTGCCGTACCGGTCCATGATGTGATACGAGAAATCAAAGCGCGAACAAAATCGAGCTGATAGACGGACGGATAGTTGAGATTGACCGGCGGGTGCTGATAAGTGGGTGGAATATCGGGTATGCTGCTTCTTCGACAATCGAGCGTCTGCGACACATGTCGCATGTGTTTTAAGCATGTCAGGCAGGTTTTGAACATGCTGGATGAGTTGTGAGCATGCTGAGCAGCATTCCCGATAGTACCCCGATTCCCCTGTTTTGCTGTAATGTCGGCTGCCGGGCTGAGATCCCCATCTAGTGAGAGAAAATATGCGCAATTCGTAGTTGACCCTGCACTCGCACCATAATAGCATCTGTTCCCAAGTTACGGTGGTGAACTACGGCAACCAGTCCGTACTGCTTTGACTACCTCCAGACTCACCGAGGCAATTTCAGGCAGAAGCAGACCTAGCTATGCGCGAAGGGTGCAAGCATAACAACCCCTTGCCCGGTCTGTGTTGCCAGAAAACCGGTGTTTTAAACAAGTACACGAACTTCATTGCTTAGAACTTTATTATCTAATTTGTCAAGCCTTCTATAACAAAATTATTGGGTCAATCGGTGATCCCAAGCGGCGAGTCCGTCCGGCTTTGAGTACGGCCAGACTGACCCAGGCATTTTCAGGGACGGCCGGTTCGGATTGTGGGAAAGCGGCTTTTCCAAACCAAAGGCGGGTCAGGCCCGGGTCACCCGGAGGCAGATGTTTCAAGAGATCACTTGTTTTTGTTCAGCAGTATTAGTTTTCTACGAAGTCACTCGGTTAATACATATTCAAAGCAAGTTAGAGAGTTGTGCGAAGAATGGTATAGATTGTCTTGAGGTTAGACAGCATATTTGGGTATCATGGTGGTTCATCGGTGGATGACATAGTTTTGGATTAAGCGAGATATAGCGCCGGGGACATGTTGCTACTATTATCCTATTCCGAGTGATTTAAAATGGAAAGCCTGCAGGCCATCAATGGATATCTTCAGATTACCTGGGCATCTGGCGGCTTTGGCCTGTGTTACGCCAAGACTCGACCCGGCGATTGTCTGGGCGCCGCCGGGCTTTGGCGGCCACTAGAATTGCGACCGGACTGGCCGCCCGGGATCACTGATCCGTGCCGGTATGACAGATTTTACCACACCTTCCCAAAGCTCTTCCGATGAGACGGAGCGCCGGTATCGTGGTGTTGATGTTGATTTAAGTTAGCTTGAGTTACCTATGGTGAAGATTGCTTTTTGAAAAAAATTCAGAGTTGATATTTTCCGCTCGGGGAGCCGCCATGGGCTCTGATGCGAAGCTGCTATGTTTACTGTGTTCTCGCGGGTCATGTTGCTGAAACGTTGGCCCATATTAACTTATGCCATGACTTGGGTCCTGTTTGGCATGCCAGAAAAACAGAGGAAAATGTAGAAAAACAGGGCCTAAGAGTTTAAGGGCAAGTAAGTGGAGCTTGCAATCAGAATTCCCCGAGTGAGATTTTCTGGTCGAGTCATACCGATACACTTCGGCTAGCTTTGTAGCAGGTGGGGTTGGTTGGTGCTTGCGCTACTGCTCCTGGACAAGATCTGATGAAACAAGCCACCTCTGAGGTGGTGGGAAGATCCTTTTTCCGGTATGCATGATAAATTCCGAATTAGAAGTATTTTGGTGGTAAGCCAATACCCAAGAGGCAATCGCATTGGCTAGTCTGGTGTGGAATACCTTGAGTGGAGGAATCCCTTGATGTGTCTTCAGGGCCTCGGGCCAGAACCGGGGAAGGTTATTGTATTGCTACTTGAGGAAAAGATTGTTTAACTTTCCAGGGTCATAAATTCCGTTGGCCAGGTCATCATTGGGTATCCAAAGCCATACTTGTATGAGCCTGGTCTCTGAAGATTGGAGGAGAAAATACTCACTAGCTTAAAGGGCGGTGAGATTGGAGAACGGACGCGGGGAGGGGGTTAGCCTTGACCCGGAGAGGATGATACAACCTTTCGTGGAGCAACCAGCACCACTAGGAAATGGTGAGACGGGTAAGCTCAAGTAATCCAAAGCAAGTGTACTGCGGGATAGCGTCCTACCGAAGTCCTCTTGTCGTTGGGGTGCCAGTGGACGGATTGCTATCTTCTCCACATGCCAAACTAGTGAAGTTGCTGAAACACACACGACGAGCACGAACCAGCAAGTGGCAAGGTGAGGTATGATATCATATTATAATGGGAAGATTTTCTCAAACGAATGTCAAGTAAGTTCCAATCCTACCCAGCTAGCTTCCACTCTTAGTTTACCTACCACCTTCTCAAACAAACCACTTTTCTTTGCCTCTCCATTCCTACCCATCTTTTTCCCTCCTATGATATTTCTCTCTCTTGTCTTGCCATCTTTTCCTCCCAATAGCGTGCCCCCGTTTGGACCATCCACCACTCACTTTGTATCGATTTGCCTTTGCTCACTTAAGCCCCTCACCAATCCCGATCTCAAACTCTACAACTTATACCGCACAATCACCGCCACCAAGAGCTTTTCTGGTGGGTTATCCCGGGCCGAAAATGAGCAAACCCGACCCACCCGACCCAACGAGAAATAAATCGAGTTAACTCAACGAACCTGTTGGGTCTGCGGCAAAAGTGGCTGACTTGAGAGAGATATACTGTTCTTGAATGGTGTTACATGGAGGATAGGAAATTTGATCTCATTTCCACCCAGTATACACTCTGTCCATACAACTCTGTCCATTGCCCTCCCTGATTCATCTATTTGAATTTTGAAGTATCGGAAACGAGTGATGGCTCGAGATGACGAAGGCTATGAGCCTATAGTGTCCCGCGTAAGATGCCTTGATTTAGAAAATATGTAACTTGGCCTTCCAGCACCTTGCTGCTCCTCACAAATTGGGGTTTTCCCATTTGCTAAGATCGGGCTCCTGTTGCAGTGGAGACAGCAATAATCCACCGTCCTGCCGGAAAATACCCCACCCTAAGGTGCGAAATTATGCCGGGAAAACTTTTCTCGGGTTTGTTGAGTAACCCGGGTGAGCCACCATTGAACCCGACCCAGCTGGACGAACCCGGCCCGAACTCAATGGGAACCTAGGTTAACCCGACGGTGCCAGAACCCATGGAAGGCTTCCGCCACCACCACCACAACTACGGTTATGATGCAAAGTGTTTAGAAGGTGGACCTGGACCGTTGCGTTTGTGTTGCCTCTATGGCGGGGTAAAGTGTAAATCACAGGAACGATTATGATAAAAGATCCCTGGTTCAATTCGTATCATACTCCATGTATGATTTTTTTTGGTTTATATTTCGGCAATTGGTTTGTGTTATTTCGTAAGAAAGATAATATCTTGGTTAGCTGTAATATAAGGCCAACGGTTGGGGTAGGGAAGAATTATCATATTAAACACTGTACGTCATTAAAGTTAAAATAATATTATCAAAAATATCTGAAATTTACGAGAATTGAACCCAAGATCTTCTATGACGATTGTCTCTCTTGTTTATGGTATACTCTACCAAGTAGAGGCATTGCGTAATGCCGTTTTGACTCATGCCACCTTCTGAACACATTGCACGATACCATCGCACATACACACCTACGCACCTCCACAGGATTTAAGAATAATTTTCCATCCATCCATCCGTTCATCCATCCACCTATCCATCCATCTCTTTCTCCCCCTTTGACTGCAAGTGGTGAATTCACGGTATCCTTTTTTCTTCACATTGACAACATAGATTGTATGTCCACCCGTCTCCCACCCCTATTTGTTTCTGTCTGTTTTTTTGTATGCCGCTTTATTTATTTCATCTTAATGATATACTAACCTTAAACTCTGGCAGAAAAACACAACAAAATGACGGATATGCAAAAAAACTCCTGGGGTGACTCGATTCGCTTCTCGCAGTTTTTGGCCGCCAGGCAAGATCATCCGGGGCCCTCTCCACATGCAGAAATGAACTGGACGGCCTGCTATAATGATGACTGCAAAATCCATCTTCACGAAAAACAAGCGACTGGATGGTTCCCGAAGAGGAAGAGTAGGAAGGGTAGTAGGAATGGAAAGAAAAAGGGCACCAGGAGGGACGCTGGAGAGGACGATCCGAACAATGGTTCTTGGAGTGATAGTGGGGACGGGGGAGGTTGTCCCATTCCTACCCATGAAGAGGTGAAAGTTATCTTGGCCAGAAAGGCTGCTCGTGAGGCCGAGCAAGCGAACAAAATGGAGCAGAAGTGACGTCAGGAGCAGTGATCCTAAGCGGGCAGTCCGTCCGGTTTGGGGTACGATACGGCCGGGCCGGACTGTGGGAAAGCGGCTTTTCCACACCGAAGCCGGACCCGGCCTGGGTCACCTGCAGGCTGATGTTTCAGGAGATCACTTGTTTCTTTAATAATAAATATTTTGTTATTCAATATCGCAAAGTTGCTCGGTTAATATATATTCACCTAAGCTAGTTAGAGGGTTGTGTGGGGAATGGAATAGAGTGTCTTGACGTTGGACAGTATATTTAGGTAACATTGCAGCATTGGATACGGGGGGGATATCTCACACTACTAGCCTT
>NW_003298963.1:79036-93474 GCF_000151645.1 Tuber melanosporum
GGAAAGTTCTTCACATCGGGCTGGCTGGGCAATACTGAGATCCTGAGTCTTGGAGTTGAAAAATATCACTACCCAGGTTGGTGATAGTTATTACTTGTTGGGGGAGTTTTCCATATCTGGTTAGTTATCGTTTGGGAACAGTCATTATGATGAGTAGTAGTTTGTACTGGTAAAGATGAGGTCACCGGAGAGAGAGAGTTTAGCATATATTGCGGACGTGTCCCCCACAGAGTAGTAAACAAAAAAGGCCACGAATCTCCAGCATTACTCCTCTATGGGGGTGGTGGATGCACCGCTTTAGAGAGCGGAGGGGACACGATACCTTTCAAGGGTCGGCAGGGGCTATTGAAAAAGAGGCGCCCATTCATGGCTCGGAGTCACAAGTACACTGTCCCCGTCCCAAACGGAGCACAGTTTGGAAAGCTGATTCGTGTCCACGCCAGGAATCGGTCGGTACCTCTTTGGAATGCCACCGAGTACCGATAAAAAGTATATTGCTGAAGTTGCCTTTCGGGGAGTGCATACACAGACACCATTGGCGGAGGACAGGTAATCAAGATCACTATGTTTTCCAAACCTGAAACTAAAAGATTCTTATCAAAAAGTACAAGCTGGTTTATTTCCTAACTGCTACGATTCAAATAGAATTTTATTGTGCCGTGGGGTGCCAGCACCGTTCACTTTCGTCTTTGTTTAGCGGATCTTCTGGATGCAAAGGATCACGTCTAAATTCTCGTGAGGGCCATTGAAATGTTTGTGATACGTGGCACAGTCGCTGTGCATCTGGAATGGCCTATTGAGTAGCTCGCACGCTATGCTTCTTGTAGGTCTGTCGGGGGATGCTATTCCAAAAGAGGAGCCCAACATTGGCGTAGACAAATTGGTAGTTGTGGCTTCATGAGGTAATGGCTCGATAGCCTTTCTCTACGGTTCGAAGATACTAAGCCTTGACGTGGCAATTAGATAAGATCTCCTGTTCCAACACGCACCTACGAGTATATAAACAGCATATCTCCCCAACCTGAGTTTCTCAGCAGCGCCCTCCACACTTCCCTTATCCTCGCTGACCGCAACTTGTTATCACATACGGCAATCCTAAAAAATCTCTAAGAATTAATCCTCCTCACCGGTCATATTATGACAACCTTAGAAGGACCGGCTGCCTGGAGCAGGGCCGAAGCTGAATCTAAGCAAGTGAATCTCTTGGATACTGATCCTGAGAGAGATGATGAATGGGATCTCTTCTGCCAGCTTATCCGGAGAAACGATGCACCAAATCTCTGGGACAATGTTATTACGAGAAATGATGATGAATCGGATCTCTTATGCAGCGAAGTCCAGGGAAACCATGAAGCGGATCTCATAGGCCTGGTTATCGGCAGTGGAGATGAAACGCATCGCTTGAGCCAGGTTGTCGAGAGAGATAATGCATCAGATCTCTCTAACATGGCCATCGAGAAAGACGACGAGCCTCTCGCTTACGACATGTGGGCAGTGGACAGCATTCTCAATCAACTAGATGAGAGCTTTCAGAACCGAAATGTGCCCACAAAGGGGGAAGTGACCAAAACTTGGCAAGATGCTCCCGCTATTCAATATCTTCTGTTATCGCAAATCAGAGTCCTCGAAGCTCTGACAAACTACCACCTATCCTCACTAGTGATAGCTGAGTTTGCAAGGTAAGATTTCTACTCCTAGGGGTTTCGTGCCACACTCTCCCCTATCGGCTATATTCACCATTCAGCTCGTTCTGTGAGAATAAACCACTCTGACCATCAACTGTTGAACGGTAACTAGGTCGAAGTCTTGTCATGTTCCAAACCACAGGACTACATCCTACACCTGCCCGTGCCCTCAGAAGCTAGCGGACAATTTGAACTCTATTTGGGCGCCAGAAAAACACTGCCACACGGAGTATGATCAGTATGATCACCTCTCTTAGGAACCTGGTTATGGCTTGTTGCGTACCAATCAATGGGATCGGCGGTGCAATTTAGAGGGAGTGTTTCTTCTTTTTTACCAATTACGGGAAGGGAAAATCTGTTCCGCAGCTGGCTGATTTGTAGCCTGTGAATCGCGATTGGGATTGTAACCGCCGTGTTTGGAAAGAGAGGGTTTGAGTACGTTTGGAAGTTAGGCTCCGTGTGGCTTCCAGACATTGGTTTCTGCCATTTCGTAAGTGAAGTTTGGGAACAACCTTTTTGTAGGGTAACTTTCACTTGATGAGCCGCACTAGAAAACTGACTTCGCGAAATTAACATCGCCTAATGGGAGTTTAACATCTTGCACCGATCATGAATTTTCTCCGTCGTTCAGCTAAGCTTTCGAAATGTAACCTAGGAGTTTAGCGCAAACCTCACGTTGCCGAACACCCTTCAAGTGTTGTTCTGTTGAGTCAGCCAATCGAAAACGGTCAAGTTTCTCGTTACCCACCTCCCCCAAGCTCTTCCACCCATTCCATGGCCAAGACTCACAGTTATGGGAAAACGGTCTCATATTGTGGAAACCCGGTTCGACGGCATCAAGTTAATAAATCCAGTGAATCAATGTCGGTACCATATAATACTTATGTGAATTGGTGAGGGATGGGGTTTTTGTTGGTAATCGGTAGTTCATACATGATAAAGAATCCGCCTTGTCTGAACCAATCGTGGGCATACCGCTCCAAGAACCATCCTGGGGCATTATGGATCCTAGCCTGGTTGGAGAGGTAGCGAAAAAGCTGGTAGCACTCATGTTTCGACTACTGCAGTGCCATCTGAAAAATCTTAAGTGCGAGCCACCTGGTTGCAATCCCGTAGGTATACGATAACCCAGTGTCACTTTGATCCACGATCATTATCTTGTAGGTAGCGCGTGGGTCTACGGTGTTCGCTAGAGATTAGTAGCCACCGCAAGCCATGAATCCCTCCGGGTGGCGGTCGGCATCCCCTGGGTAAGCCTCTGTGGCCCTTTATATGCCGCATCATCGGTTGCGGGCACGGTTTTCAAGCAAGTCCTCGCGAGCGGCCCCGCTTTGAATGTGATCCAAAGTTTGGTGATTTCTCGATCGAAAGCCGTGGTTGATATTCCTAGGCTACCCCCCCATACATCCGTCACCATCTCTTTCCAATAGCGGTATATAAAGCTATATTACCTAAACGCGGAAAATATTTCATCCCACTTCTAATTCGTCATGAAGTAGAATCCCACAATTTATATCATTTTCCCTTTGAAGAGGACCGTTCACCTTCGCAGGTGATGCACCGAGGACAGCAAACCGGGGATGAATAGGGTTGTTCCAGCTTGTGTTGGCCAGCACCTCATCTGTCAAGATGCACAGTTGCCGTTTCACGTTCTCCGGCAGATCACATAGCAATGCAGTAAACCCAAGAGTCGAGTTCGTCCCTCCTTCGGTGCGGACCGGACGGGAATCTTGGCATCCGTCCATCCAGGCTACTACCCGGGACGGGCGGCTGGGACCTGCAGGTTTCTTAGGGGGTTGGGTGTGCCGGGTTCCTATGGGTGACGGCGGATGACGGCCGGGGACTGTGGGTAATGGCCAGGAGATGCCACTTGTTCTGAAACTGCGGGGCCTGGACGTCAGCCCGCTGGACGGCCGTCTTTATAAAAGATGGACTCCATACCCTGCGGCCCTCACCCACCCTGCCCGGGACACCAGGGACTACAGCCCGCCAGGGCCCTGTAAGGCATCCCGGACGGTTGGGAACATTGTAGGAATGTCGCCTTTACCTTTACACCGGGAAATCGCTTATCAAAAAGGTAGAACTCTTTATCCTTTACTAGGTAAACCGTTGGTCTGTTGGCAAGAAGTCGGACAACGAGCAGGTAAGAAAGAAAATAGTGTTTCCTGAATTATAGTTAGATAAATACTCTAATAGATATATTGGGAATAACATACCACAACCTGGCTGACCGGAGACATTATGATTTAGCCAGCATCCCTGGTGGAGCGTGGTAAAGTCCTCCTAACGATTGGACTCAGCATCAACATTCAAGTCTTTAATGTGAATGTACTCCGCGCGCAAAAATAATTGTTCGATCCGGCAGGGAAGTCCTTTGGTGGTGTGCAAAACTGTGATTGAGATCGAGGTACTGAGTTGAAATTCGTGTGCTGGAATGTCACCCGTTGTGGCATCCTCCAGTCTTATTTTGTATCCAAGCTCGAAATCGTCGTTTACCTTCGGAATCGCAACAGCCTTCAGACTGTAAGGGTCGTTCTTATCTATCCACAACTCGTTGATGAGACCTTCCGAATCCATAGTTGCGAATTTGGTAGTGTGTGTAGTATTCGGGTATGGTACCGGTTGGGTGAAGGGGTTCTGCGGTAGAGTGCTTGTTGCAATGCTTAAAGGATTCGGTGATGAGTGAGAAGAAAGGTTGTTGCAGGATGCGTTGTTGAGAAAAATGAAAGCAAGAAATTAGGTTAACAACCAAATAACGGAGAGAGAAAGGTGACGGCAAATTGAACTGACTGGAAATGGTATGGTATGAGAAAGGAGGTTTGAATAAAGTAAAAGTAAGGAGTGAGGGGAAATTGTGGTGGGTTGGGGAGGGGAGAAGTACGAGGACCGAGGGTGGAAAGGGTAAGAGCCAGAACAGTGGGGTGGAGGGAAGAAGGCCGGGGTAAATGTGGGCGACGCGGCACGGTGGGAAGCGAATTGTTTGTTTGCCATAGGATCATGGGCTTGCCTTGTGCAGCCTCGCTCTCCCCGTCCTGACTGCACGAACAAGAGCAGTCCGGTACGATGTAGTATACTCTTTGCGGTAGTTTTAACGAGAAACGGGGCTAGAGAAGTCAGAGGACAATAGCTCGGCGCTTGAGTCAAAGTAAGCCAGTTCACCACACTCTCCCTCGAAACAGCGCTCCGGAACAGACCTTGGTAGAACCAGGGCCGCTAGTTGGTTGTTGGCAAGAATACCCAATTGGGACTACGATATATTTCTGCCAAATATCTCCCGCATGTTCCACTACACGCAGTTTTGTTACCAGAGCGCCCTCTCAGGGAATGCAGTACTTGGAGGAAATTTAATATAGGATGTGATAACCGGAGGTTGGCTATACCCTACGGGTAGCAAATTTCCCTGTTCTGATTCGAAGGTTGGGGAGAATGATCCAAAATTTTCTGAACTCGCGTACAATCAACTCGCCCTTTTATCCTTAACCACAGTTCCGATTTCCCTTAACATGCCGAGCCGGACATAACGTAGCTCGGGCGACCGTGGTAATATCAACCAATGATGTGACGACCGGGGGTAGCATATTTTCAGGACCTCGAGGTATAACATCACCAGCTATTCCTAAATTAGAATCGCCCCTAGGGGGATTATAGGGCAGTTGGGCGGTGTATGATATTATAGCCCTCACTGCTCTCGCTTCACCAACTGGTGCTCCATACCGTACCTGGGTGCCAATGATTGGTCTTGGCACCTGGAATTTCACGGGGCAAAGCCACGACCCACCGCCATGACCATTCTGGGTGTGCACATCATTGTATCATAGTCTCCATTAGTATATATATCGTCCGCGGGGTATATATCATAATGAAAAAACAGGTGATCTCTTGAAACATTGGATTTCAGGTAACCCGTGCCGGGCACGGCTTTGGTTTGTAAAGGCCACTTTCCCACAGTCCGGCCCGGCAGTCCCCGAAAAAATGTGAGTCAGTCCGGCCGTACTCAAAGCCGGACGGACTGGCCGCTTGGGATCACTGCAAAGCTCCACTCATTGTTCAAAATTTGGAAACATCCGTATCCTTCAGCAACCCCACCAAGCCCATCATCATTTTGTGCCCTGGCACCGTCTCCTTGTTGACGGCCAAGCCTCGGGCGTATAGCGGGTGCAATCCCAAGCAGTAACGGCGGTATGTCAGCGAGAGCTTGTATACCGATCGGGAAAAATTAGTAGGAAGGAAGGTCGGGCACACACTGACGTATGCCGGGACAAGAACCAGGGTCACTGAAGGGCCCCAGTACTGAGAGAGCTGCTGTGTAGTAGTGTGAATATCCACTCACGTGGAAAATGAGTATTCAATAAACTCAACAATCCCCACTTGCACTTTTGTTAGAGCACGGGGTCCATGAAATTCGGGGGCTTAAGCTCCAGGCAGTACGGCAGATGTAAAAGGGTGCCCTCGGGGGCACAATCCTCACCATTTCTCACCATGAGTACTTATTGGCCTTAAGGTCCACGAATACCAGCATTCTTGTACCCTCTCATTCTAAAGATATGAGTACAAAGTATTAGCAATAAGGGAGACAAAAGAAAATGTTATCAATACAAACTCGAGGCCGCGTGGGCCAGACAAATGTGGAAACAAAGACACAAACAAAGTCAGTACGCCACAAGCCAACCCACTCTCATGGCCAGCAGAAATGATTCCGGGAACAGAATCTAAGTTAGGGAGACCACAAACGGCGGACCAAGGATTGCGCTGGCGGTAGTACTACCCCCACTCCCACCCCCAGCCCCAGAATCCGGTTCATTCCCGGATTCACCACTACTCTGTTCGGAAGACTCATCTGCGCAAGCCCAGATCAGTGAAAATTTCAACACAAACAGGTATCGGCATACGAACTGATATTTCGTCCAAGCTCTCCCCTCCTAATCCTCTCAACCCAAGCCATGACCACAACTACCGGCTTTACAGCCTCAATAACCCTGCCAGATACACAATCAGAAATTTTTTCAATTTTAACAAATTGCATAGTACCTCGCTCTGCCGTCCCTGGTCCCCCACATCTCTGCCGTTGGGTCGCGATCTAGCAACACGCACACTACGTCACTGAGCATGAACCCCTCCAGCCAGGCGTGCCAGGGATCAGTATGACTGGTGCCTTGGTGAAGGGTTGTGTTTGGTCCTTTGCGGACATGCGCGTGGAGGACAATTTGCATTTGCAGGAGTTCGCGTAGGTCTGCCCATTGGGTAGGGGTGAGGGGAATCGAAGCACATATGAAGGGGTCAGGTACCAGCGACATTGAGGGCGATGGGTGACAGATAATAGTAGTGGTTCGATAGGGCCCTATGACGAAATCAGTTTTGATGGATACTGTGATTAGTGTCCCTGGGGAGAGAAAGTGGTTGGAGCAAAAAACATAGGAAATGTGAGGTTTATGCGGCTCTGCATCTGAGAGAGGGTATAGAAAGGGTGGAAAAATAGAAATATCAAGGCTCTATTCGGGAGGCTATTTCCATATCGAAATTTCTCCATAAACATGGTGGTTTGTAAGGTGAGATTGATGTGATAAATACATATGGCCTATTGATTTTAGATTTCCATATTTCTTCTGTTACATGTTACTATAAAAATGAGGTAGGAACCGAATTTGTTGAAGATTCTTGATTATAAAGATTGGTTCTGCCAGCTATAATGCATGTTAGTACTAGATATAAGTATAACGTTAACCTGACTGCTTATAAATTTAGCTGAAAAAAGAGTCAGTTATTATTATATTTATTTCTTGAGATTTATAAAATTTTGAGCAACCTCTATCAAAAATAATTATGTACTATTAGTACTTGGGACCGGCATTTTACTACTGCCAATGCAGTAGATGTAAACGCAATAATATTATTAGAGTCCATGCTACTACCATTTATTCCACACTCTTCTGCTATTCTTCTCACTGTGTTAGTGATTATGTAAGGCAGCACTCTCCATTTCCTTATTCGAAAGTATTAAACCGTGCGAGCGCTCAGCGAGACGGCACCCTCAGCGAGACGCGGCATGTCTCGGCATGTCTCGGCATTTTAGTATTCATAAAATAAAATATTATCGCCAATTACCATACAAAGCCAATCAGAATTATCAACCCCCTTTGCCTCCTGTTCAAATACTTCTCTCATGTCTTCAACTGATAGTATGATTCCTGCCCAAGTCCACAAACAAATTCCCATTGAGATGACTACGAATGGAACAGCCCCAAGTCTTACAATTGCTGCAGCTATGGTAGGTGCAGCATGTAGTACAGTTTTGCATCGTCGGCAGGTCAGAAGAAATCATGACCAACAGGACCAGCGAAGACAAAAGCTGTTGCTGGAAGGGGAAAAGATAGTGATAGAGTAGTATTATTTTCACTGTCGCCTTAGTTTGCCTCCGAAGATAGAGCAATTATGAGAAATTGCCACAGCCATCGTACGACAAAGGAACCCTGATGAGAAATCAGGAGAAAGATAGGAGGAGGCATTTAGGAGATGACATTCACAGGTAAAGACACGTTTTAGTAAACAGCTAGATTTTATTGGCAATATACAGGGAAATGACTTGGAATTAATGAACCACTTCTTTGATAAGGTATGATTTTATTCCCAAGGTATATTATGTTTTTTTTAGTTTAATAAGTATTAATATATATATCTATTTAGTTAGAGTCTCTCATACATGAATACAAAGTTCAACCACAAAATACATATAATATTGATGAAATTGGCTTCCTACAAGGACTTGGTCAATCTGAAAGAGTTTTGGAAGTGATACAAAGTCCACATGAAAATGGTGAATTAAAGTATCATGCACAAAGTTAGTTTTAATATCTTTAAATATAATATTGAAAGAATTATACTTACAAAATAATTATATTGTACTTGAGAGTTTGTTACTATTATTGAAGGTGTTTGTGCTGATAGAACTACCTTAAATCCAACAATTATACTTAAGGCAGAAAAGTTTATTGCTGAATGGTTTAAAAAGATTAAAGGAGTTCCAGAAGACATCTTATTTAGACGGTCACTTAATGGGTAGACGGATGAAAAGATGGCTCTGGAATATCTTAAAAGGAATATTGGACCTAATAGTACTTCTTCACGAAAGGAAGCTGGCGAGTTTCGACTCTTTATTTTTGATGGACACAGCAGTCATGTCAATATAGGATTTCTAGAATTCTGTATTTCCTTGAGGATAATTCCCTATTGCCTTCTGCCACATACCACCTATTGACTACAGCCACTGGATATTTCTATATTCAGTCCATACAAGCATTAGTATCAAAGAGAACTTACCTGCAGCTTTGAAGGACATGAGTATGAGGTTTCAAAAGAGAATCTTTATGAGATTCTTATGATAGCACGCCATGCATCCTTCACGGAGGTTAATATACAAAGTGGATTTCGAAATACTGGACTAGTTCCTGTGAACAGATATATTATTCTCTCTAAAATACAGGCTTCGAAGCTTCGAAGCCACCTCAATCTCCAGAACACAAGTCCGTAATCCCAAGATCTTAAACCCTAAGTTCCTATCCCACAGTCCTCCAACCAAGCTCTCCTAGTCCCGGTCTTCAATTTTTGACTATGTTCTTGGCTTAACAGATTGACAAGCCTGAGGTACCATGAAATAAATATGACATCGAGTGGCAAGAACTGATCACCTTTACCACATTGCCTCAAAATGGTCTGGTTGAGTGGGGCTTGAAGAAAATAGTTAGCAACTTAGCTATTAGCGTAAACAGGACACTCACACAAGTAGAAGAAAATGATCATCAACTTGAAAACCTAAAGTAGTATTTAGTTCAAGTTCAGCAGAAAAAGGTAGCAAACAGGACAAGAATACGAACTTCAGGGAAGACTTGGATTAATCGTGAAGAAATAGCACTGTTTTTCAAATTGCAGACCACTGAGGAACGAGAAACAATTCAAAGAAGATATCGGAATGCAAAGAATCTATTTGAGTTAAGAAAATGAAAGTTAGCTGAGTGTACCAGTAAAAGAAAGAACGTGGAAAAACTAGACAGAAAGGAGAAGTTACCCAAGCAACAAAAAACTGGTTCAGCCTTATTGGAAGAGGAGGTATGACTTTCTGAACAAGTTTCTGAAGCAGAGCATAAGGTGAAGAAGTTTGAAAAACACCTTGAAGATTTGATGCAAAACATAGAAGAGGCTGGAAGATTGATAGGCTTTTTGGAAGAAGACTTGGAGAGGGATTGTGAACTTGACGAGCAAGAGCTTGGAGACATTTTTGATGAGAAAGCAAGAGTTCCAGAGACCCCTGCTCCAAGGGAAGAATCCGTGGACCAGTCACTTGACTTTTTGTTTGGACCTCCAGATAGATGAACTACCTCTGGAGGTGGTTGGCTGTGGGTGTTGTAAATTGTTTGTATTGATAGATCAGAAAAAAAAAAATTTGTTTGCTGAGGTAGATGGTGAAGTGGGGGGAGGTCCAGTTTGGTTGCTGCCAAGACATGCCACGTCTCACTGAGGGTGCTGACTCGCTGAGTACTCATACGGTTTATAAAATATGAATAATAGAATCTATATACTTTTATAGGACTCAATTCATTTGACTTATAATATTTCTATAACAGGTATTGCAATAGTTTGCACAGTGTACTAGAATATTCCTATATACAAACTTGTTAGAAAATGTTGGGATATCTGTAATGGCATTTGCTAATTATTTAAATTGCTAATTTAAGTTGCTTGTACAATGGGTTGTATGATCTGGAGACTGGAGGAATATGTCGAGAACCACAATCCGAAATAGTTTCCACATTATCGTCCTCCATAATAGCAACTTGAATTTGATATACTATAATTGGTTATTATATAAGAGGTAGACTAGCAAGAGGAGGTCCTAGTGCTATTGCATTTTAGTGGGTGCAAAATGAATAATGATTAAATAATTGCTTGTCCGTCTATTCTCCATATGTTCCCTGAACCGTTCACTTGTCTGTTCCCGCTTTTTCGCTTACACCCCGCCACTTGTTTGTTGTTTTAGTGCTTTTATTTTGCTGGGGCTGAGGTTCTCGTTATGCGCTTCGGCAAAGCACCATCGGACAGAGAAGGATGAGGACGGCAGCTCAGAGGTAGTTATAAACCGCTGGGAGCTATAGGCTGTCGGGAGTCTTTGTTCCTGTATTTCCTTTGTTAGAAGTGTAGTGTGGAAGGTAATGGAGTTTAGAAGGCAGTGAGAGCGCCGAAGTCAATGAGAACAAGGAAGGAAATTGCGGAGTCTTTGTTGAGTCTATTGTTTAATCTTTCTTTTATTAGCATGATTGATAGTAAGAAAGCGCACAGGTGGGAGCGGGACGAGTTTGGGGTATCATATGTTAAAGATAGACATGTGGTAACTGCAGAAGGTAGAAGATAGTTCATTCTTGTCATTTATTTATATTTCAGTCTTTGCCTGTAGTCAGTTTAGTTAGTCATGGATTTGTGGAGAAGTGAGAGAGAGTTGTTGAATAGAGCGAGCGACCTTGGTAACAGAGTTTTTCACAGCATACTTAGTTACCGCCTTACCGTTTCTTCTTCGCTCGGTATCATCTTGGCTCCAGTTAGCCCGTTGCTTCTAAACCCCTAAGAAATTTGGACCCTAGTATCATAAACGAAACGATTCAAGTGAGATCACATTGTCATAAGCCGAGAGTTAGATGGTTGTTTAGATAAACCCAGTTGTAACTTAAGTCGCTTAACAAGGCACTAAGTTGGAGCTGAACTCTGTTGAGGAGTCAGGTATTAATCGCTTAATATCTTGCTCAAAAATCCAACCTAAAATATAGTGTGTAACTTTAAACCCCAGAATTTAGAAGTCACTTACCATACTACAACGTGATAGCGACATGGGGAATCAAGGCGCAGGTATTATACTATTTGCATTATCTCTTACACACGGAAAAAGATCAGATCACTTGCTACTATTAAACCCTAACCTAAATATTTATTAGTAAGTAAAGTTAACTCACGCAAGATACCTGTACCATAATGTCTAAACGTATTCCTAGTGTATTATATAATTGCGAACTACCGGCAGTTGTTGAATGATGAGATTGATCTGAGAGAGATGATTTCTTGATTGAGAGATCAGGCAGTGTTCCCAACTGTCCCGTCCGGACGCCAGGGCCCTGGCGTCATATAGTCCATCCGTCCCGTCCGGGTGAGTAAGGACAGCTGGGTAAGGCATCCATCTTTATTAAACAAGGTCATCCTGTAGGTTGATGAGCGGGCCTGAAGTCTTTTTTTGGAAAAGTTAACTTCCGGTAGGGCACGGTTGTCATGAGTAAGAACTGGCATCTACCTACCATCACCTGTAGGTTCCTACCATCCTGAGTAAGGACTGGCATCTGCCTACTGTTACCTGTAGGTACGTTCAGTCCTGAATGAGGCCAGGCATTACCTGTATGTACCAGCTGTCATTTTTAAATACCTTTCATCCTAAGGGAGGACAAGCACTACTTGTTAACTCTTGCTACTATCTACATGATCCGGACACTCCTTTCTGAGCTCTGTCGTCATCTATGTTGCCTAATCCATCACCCATGGACTCTGTGATCACTTGACACCTCAGCCTGAGTTAATAAACTATGGATAAATACAGAACTAAAATACGAGGATTAACCATTTTGAGAAGTTCCACCGATAAAGCAGAGTCTGCCTGACTTGGTTTCATTTACTTGTAACCAGTACGAGTACTCAGTTATTAATTTTGTTTTATGTTTTATTTTAAGTATCACTTTGATACTTGGTTTTATTTTATGTTTTATTTCAAATATCATTTTGATAGTTAATTTATTTTACCAAAGTATATCGCTTGATACCTTGGATTAGTTCTATTCATGCTGGACATCAACAGATTTATCTATTTAAACACTACCTAATTCCATGATGGAAATGGCAGACTTCAACAGACAGTATTTTAATTTACTTAGTTGAATGGTTACTTTTTATTTTCTCAGTACACCTTCAAAGCCTCATTCAGTTACCGCTCTCACCTTCTCTCTGATAAAGTAGGTCACCTGTTAAACTATCATATATTTTCCCAATATGTAACTAGTACCTTGGGAACACCTTACACTTAAAACCACTGATCTTATCTTGGTATCATAAGCCACTCAGCTGCCACGGAAGGGGTACTGTATTCAGCTACTCTTGGTTTCCATTGATTCAATAGACCTGATAGCAGCTATAATATCACCCAAACACTACTTTGTGTACTTGACAAATTAGAAATCACTACTAATAATAATTCCGCTTTAGTTCTGTTGGGAAAGATGCTAGAGAAAGGAAATAAAGTTTTTAATCCACAAACATCACAGATTAGGTGTTTTGGTTATATTGTAAATCTTGTAGTTAAAGGATTTTTGTAAGGTTCTGATTGGGATGTGTTTAAGACTAACACTATATATAATTTGGATATTGCAAAGGAGTAGGATCTCTTACAGTCTTGGAGAAAGAAATGTCTGATAGGCAAGCTCCATAATATTGGGATATGGATACCGCCAACCCCCCAATAACAAGATTGAATTGCCCAGAATATTCGACTCGTAAGAGGAAGAGAATATACTGGACCACTAATACTACTGGTTGGAAATGTTATTCGCTGATCTCGTGATATGGATGCTCTTGAACGGGCTTTTAAGTTGAGAGATATCATGGAGAGATTTATTAGAACCACTATTACAGAAGAAAGAATAGTAAAGGCCCACCGTATACTAAATATTCTAAGTTTTGAGTTCAAAATTGTAGACTTGGATCTTATTGACTCTGATCTTATTACCTCTGATGAACTAACTAGAGATGATTGGAATGATTTGGCTATGATACTGCAAATTTTAAAACCCATTTACCAGCTCACACTCCAGCTTCAAAGTAGCAGCACACAAGTGAACCATGTCAAGGAATACCTACCCAGTATCCTTCTAGCTATGGATAACCTTGTTACCCATTTGGATGATACTAAACAAACCTATTCCGATACAACCTTTCATAGTATGCACCTGTTGACCTTGATTAATCATGCATAGGGAATTCCAGACAAGTATGTTCTCTCATAATCTATATACTAGTAGCCTGAAATAATTGCATAATTTGCTATGTAAAAGACATCAGAGCCTATCTTGTAAGTTACTGATCATGGATTAAGCTAATCTCTATCTATCTCTTGGATATTATTCCTAAGCAGACAGACAACTTTTGTTATCTGTAGCCATTGCTTTAGATCCCAGCATACAATTAAAATATTTCCAAATTGAGTGGAAAGACCGCTCAGACTGGGTTCTATTAGCCAAAGCCAAAAGTAAGGAGCTGTGGTCTTGCTAATATCACAGTTTATCAGACCTCAATACCTCCAGACTTGAAGCCTCTGCCCCTTCAGAATTCCCAGTAGCATCGGAGTTTGACCTACTACCTAATGATATTCTCCCCTGCCGGAATCAGAGATAGCGTATTTGTAACCGCCATGGGTACTTGGACATTGGTTTTGGTTGATATTTTACTTTAAGTATCGCTTTGATAATTGGTTTGTTTTAAGTATCGTTTGATACATGATTTTGTTTTATGTTTTGTTTTAAGTATCTCTTTGATACTTGGCTTTTTTAGAAGTATTGTTTGATACTTGGTTTTGTTTTATGTTTTGTTTTAAGTATTGCTTTGATACTTGGTTTGTTTTAAGTATTGTTTGATACTTAGTTTTGTTTTACATATTGTTTTAAGTATTGTTTTGATACT
>NW_003298963.1:93505-101880 GCF_000151645.1 Tuber melanosporum
CATGAACAGATTTGTGTATTTAAAGACTGCCTGATTCTACGATGGAAACAGCAGACTTCGACGGATATTATTTCAATATACTTAGTTGAATAGTTACTTTATAGTTTTCTCTGTACATGTAACGAGTTCGCAAGGTGCTAATCACGTTATCGGTAATATATACGATAATAGGCAGGTGGCCTGCTCTTCCAGAGAGGAGGTGAGAGCTGAGAACTAAAGGAGGCTTCGAGGTTGTACTGAGGAACAAAGAAGTAACCGTTCAACCAAGTATATTGAAATACTGTCTGTCGAAGTCTGCCCTTTCTATCGTAGAAACAGGCGGTCTTTAAATGCACAAATCTGTTCATATCTAGCATGAACAAAACTAATCAAAGGTATCAATCGATACACTTTGGTGAAACTAATTAAGTATCAAAGCGATACTTAAAATAATACATAAAACAAAACCAAGTATCAAATGATACTTAAAACAAACCAAGTATCAAAGCGATACTTAAAACAAAACCAATAACGAGTACTCGTACCAGTTACATTCCCCAAAACAAAACAACAGTTTAAACAAACAAAATCTAATAATCATCAAAGGCGGATTCTGAGAAACTCATGGCTTCAGTTTCCGCTAAAAATTCTTCATCATAAGTATCACACCAGGGACAAGAAGAAATCATAAGAAAATATTTAGACTCAAAGAAATGCAAATTGCAGTAGTCACGAATACCAGATTTGTACTATACATCAACCCACGCATGGTCGCAATCAGGAGAGTAGTCTATTCAGAGGACTTCGAAGTAGTCTTCAAGTTGGATAGCATCGCGGTTCAACAACAGTCCAAAAATCTGTTGTCGCAGCCTCACATTGAGTTCCACGTAGTTTGACATTGTTATGGTATTCGGATGGTGATTGGTGACTAGATAAGGTTGTCAAGAGCCTGCTCCATAGCTTGATTTTCCTCGTCGCTGCTTTCGAATTCCAACTCAAAGTATGGTGCCCAAAATCCGTCTCTAGCTTCGAGTTCTACATGCCATCGCTCAGTTTCTGGTATTGTAGGTGTCCAGCACATAATGATATAATTGATCGTTGGGGGGAGGGAATCGTTTGGCATGTTATCTTTCCACCAATCATTTACCATATCCATAGCATGCTCTAGTCCTTCTAGCGGTTCCCAGCTGTTTTCACTTGTTAGATATTCTTTCCATTAGACTAGGAACTGATCATTTCCATGCCAAAGGTGGTAGTCTCTAATTTCTTCAACTTCCCATTTGTCTTTCTTGTCGATGATGATAGGTTCAGGTCGAGAGTGGGATCTTTCAGGGAACTTGGAGTCGTCATTTGGGTGGAATCAATTGACAGCAGAGGCGTGGAAAACTGTGGTATTGCGGCAGTACATTCGTCCATCCATTTGGACAGTGTAGTTTTCTGTATGCTCATCAAAAGATAAGACTTTGAAAGGTCCTCGCCATCGGGGTTGTAATTTCTTGCTGCGTCCAACATTCGTAATGAACATGTTTCCATGTACCATGAGCATATTTCCTGGTGGAATAGGAACATGTTTGCGTCATCTCTTCTGAGCAGTAGTGGTGCTTCGGAATCGGGCAGCTTTAACAGCTTGGAATGCATCATTCCGAATTGCTTGATGGCGGTTTAGGTGGTCATCGGAGGCAGAGACTGAGGAGTTCTTAAATAGTGTTGTGGGTAGGAGAGGGTATTGACGGCCGAAGATTGCCTTGTATGGAGACATTCCTAAGGTGTCTGAGAATCCAGCATTGATATATGCGGCGAGCTCAACAAGAGCTGGTTCCCAGTTGGTTTGTCGTTCATTGATCATGTTCCTAATTCTGGTCTTGACTTCGCAAATCTTTCATTCTACCTGGCCATTAGTCTCATGATGTCTAGGGGCAGCCATAATGTGGTTGATTCCGAGGGAGGTCAAGGTTTGCTTCCAGAATCTGGCGGTGAAACGGGGATGAGCATCACTGACAATAGATAAGGGGTACCCATGGGGTTTGAATTGGTATCGTTGAAGGTCATTCCAGGGATATTTGGAGGAATCAGTAACTTTCATTGGTATGAGCCATATGTATCCAGAAAATCGATCCACAGCTACTAGGATGGTGTCATATCCTGCGGACTTGTTGAATGGCCCAGCGAAATCGATGGCGTAGGATTCGAATATTTTACATGGTAGTTGCAGGGTCTGCGCTTTCCCTTCAGGTAGTTGTGTTCGCTCCTTATTTGCCTGGCAGAGTTCACATTGTTTGACGAAATCGCGGAAATCCTTTCGCATTTCAGGCCAGTAGACATATTCTGAGGCATATTGGAGGTTGCGGTCCGCACTGTGGTGTCCTTTGTTGTGAATCTCGGTAATGACGTATTCTCTAATTGTCATTCCATTGAACATATGGCCCTTTGGAATGTATAGGCAATGTTCACCATAACAGGTACTGGTATAGACCATTCCGTTGGATATGTTGTAGGGGGCGAGATCCCTATGTCTGGAGCTATCCATAGCATTGAAGTAGATCGGGTCATGGTGATATCCTGTTATCATTTGGCTTCGAAAAGAGGAGGTTAATTCTTCTGTAGTTGATCTAACATCTCGTTTATCCTCAATGAGAGATCCTCTTGTTGGTTCGATAGGAGCTTCCTCTTCCTCAAAGGTTGCATAGAGTTGTCGACGATGCATGGGAATTGTAGGGGGTATGACAGAAACAATGGTTTCATTGTTGTATACTCAGAAGGGTCCACCGTATAGTGGTTGTGAGTCGATCAAAGGAGGAGAGGATGGCAGGGCTGACTGTGGAGGGTGTAGGTAAGCTATTGCATCCACATAAGCTGCGGCTTGTTCGAGTTCTTCAAGACCTTGGTGCCATGTTGGTACAGGATTAAAGGTATAGGGAGGTTGGGTCGATCCATCTTCATTGATCATCTCTTCTGCTCCTTCTGCGGTGTCGAAGCTGGTGTTTTTGGAATCGTCAGCAGACATATAGTACGGTCGCTGGTATCTGTTGCTGAACTTAATCTCAGTCTGGTGAAAAGGGCAGGTGTCATAATAACAGTCAGATCAGTGGAGTCTGCTTTGTTCAAGCTCGTGATGAGGTGTGCTGGGGAGGGTGCAATTGTCTTTCCATTCATCAACAATGTCCTTTCCTCGTTCAGTTCTGGCAGCTCTGTACATGGTGTAAGAGAAAGGATTGGAGTGAGTGTCTGAGCTGGCGGTAGCCATCCAAGGTTCTTGTTCATAGGAGGTGTCGTCAGGACTATCTTCGCTTTGTCTTGTGTGGTCATGAACGAGAGGAGGATTTGCGAGTTCTTGATTCTCGTATAGGCGGGAGAGAGCATCAGCTAAATAGTTCGTTCTTCCAGGGATATAGATGATTTTTGCATCGTATTTGCTGATCTCGCCTATCCATTTTGTTCGTCTCCTTCCAGGTATTCTTTCTGTTTTAAGATTAGTGAGAGGTTGGTGGTTGGTAATAATAGTGAAGGTATTGCCCATCAGAATATGGTTGAAAGTGGCGAGAGCATTAAGTACAGCAAGGGCTTCCTTGTCTGTTGTTTCATAGTTCATCTGCGAGTTAGTAAACTTCCTGCTGTGTAATGCTGCCAGTTTTGCCGTTTCATGGGAGGCCCCTTGTCCAACCCATGCTCCAACTCCAACATCCGATGCATCAGTAATTAGCCATATCGGTTCTGGTTTACTAGGATCGATAGGTTGTATAACATTGGCGTTTTTAATCAACTCCTTGATGTTGGTAAAGGCTTGGTCATGAGTGTGGGTCCAGACAAATTCTGCATTGCCGGTAAAGTCTGAGAGCAGCGCTGTCACAGTGGCGTGGTGTGGTAGGAACTGGGAAATATACTTGACTAGTCCTAGGAATCGCATGAGTTCCTTTTGATTTCGGAGTGTTGTCCATTCGGTTAAAGAGGATATTCTTTCAGGGGCTGCATGTATTCCTTCATCATCTATCACATGTCCTAGGATATCGAGTGTATCGGCAAATAGAATTAATTTGTTTCTGCTAGCGTAGAATTTGGCATCCCTTAATTTGGTACAAACCAAACCTATAGGGTAGGTATGTTCCATTTTGGTATTCAAGAAGATGAGAATATCATCGACGTAGACCCAAACAAAATGGTGGAGGTATTCGCTTAGGAGGTTCTCCATAATTTGCATAAAGGTGGTGGGTGCATTCATATCACCTTGTAACATAACTCGGCTAATGAAACTTCTGAATGGTGTTTTGAAACTGTTGTAGCATTCGGATTCCGGATCTAGCCTTGTTTGGAAATAGGCATCGCTTAGGTCAATCTTGCTTCGGAATCTAGCCTGTCCAACTGCATTCAGGATCTGGGTTTGGTTTGGGATAGCAGAACTGTCCATAACCGTGTTTTCATTTCGTAGTTTGAGGTCAACTAAGGGGCGGATCCTTTTTCCATCTGCTTTGGATTGAACAAACATAGGAGCGGCACCAGGAGCTTCTGCTTAGTAAATGACTCCTCTTCTTTGTTGTTGGTTGATCCAGTCACATAGTAGACCTTTGTATGCGTCAGGGATAGAGTAGGTGGGTTGGTTCTTAAGATTAGAGGCGTCTCAGAGACGAATGTGAGGGTTCACTTCTCTCCTAGGCGGTTGTTCTTCGGGAATTTGATCAGGGAAAACATCAGAGTATTCATCCAATAGGCATTGGGCAGTTGCTTCACAGACTACGGCTCAGTAATCTCCGCTTGTTGGTTTGCATGAGACTCTGACCTTCTGATCTGGGAAATCGATGGTTGAGTCCCCACACCTGATTATAGCTTTATGGCAGTTCAGGAATGGCATTCCTATGAGGGCATCATATTTGGCTAGGTTTCCAACTAACATTTCCTGGGGGGGCAGGATGGAAGAACCAAGTCGGATAGTTGCACTGCAGGTTTTATAGCTTCTGGATCGTGATCTCTTAACTGCTATATTGACTGGTATAGGTTGGTTGAGGTCTCGAGTTGGAAGTCCATGGACAGAGACAAAGGTGTTGCTGATCATGTCTCTTCCGATCACGCCAGTGTCGAATAGGACTCGAGCCTTTTTGCTGTTGATGAGAATAGTACCTTCAAGGGAGGTGTGTGCCTTGAATGTAGCTGGAGGTCGGACACTGTTGCATTCCACATCGATGTATCCGATATGGATCTCCTCATATTCACTGGGTTGGGCATTATCACTATCGCTCTCAACATTGTTGGCCGATGCTTCTTGCTTAATTACCTTTCCTTTCCCTTTCTTCGCAGAGCAGTTCCTTGCCATGTGTGCTGTTTTTCCACATTCAAAACATTCTCCTTTCTGGCGTCTCGATTCTTTGAAGGCTTTGGTTTTCTTGCTGAAAACTCGTGGGATATCGTCTTCGGAATTGCTGGGGGCCTTGTACCATGGCTGGCTATTTCTACTAGAGGATGTCTGTGTTTTGTAGGCCTTAGTCTCATGGAGAATGGCGTCCTTCCGCTCTGCTTTTGAAATTATTACTGCAATATCGTCATCGTCTTCCTCGACTGGTTCCACCTCTCGTCGGAGGGTAGGATGCATGGTATTATAGAATCGTCGTTCAAGGATGTAGTTGGAAATGCTTCCTTTCTTCATTCAGTCCTTATACATTAATAGATCCGTGGCTACATCTGTAATCCTCTTGACATGCGTTCCATTAACTTGTTGGAGCTCCTTGAATTTGTTGTATAAGAGGTCATTGGTGATAGAGGATTGGAATCGTCCTTTCAGGTAATCGAGGACTGTAGATCCTCTTAATCTTACATTTCCGCCGTAATCCTTATAGCGCCGGTGGTATGTGTTGGTTGCTTTTCTTTCGCAGAATGATCCAATGTAAAATCCGGTTGTAGGGTCTTCCACATCTTTCCCTTGCAGGAGAAGATAGTGTGAGAGGTCCGTCGCCCATCAATCAAATGCTTCAGGTTTGAGGTCTTTTCCTTCACCTCTAAACTTTGCTGGAAGGTGGAGTTTAAACTTATGAGGTTCAAATGCTGTGAGTACTTCCTCTTCTTGAGCATGAGATTTTCCTCCTCCAGAAGGTCCTCCTCCTGAAGGTCCTCCTCCTGTACTAGCCATATCTGTTTCGCTACTGGATTCATGGTCAATTGGAGGTTCAAAGGAAGGCTTCGTTGCTGGAGTAGAAGGAAATTCTCCTGGGGGTTGTGTATCTTCCGTGTTTGCGGGTTCTCCCGGCTCTTTAGCAGAGTGCCGGTGTTGTTTCTTTCTTGTGAGGTCTTGTCGTGGGATCTGCTTCCCACTCCTAGTCGTTAAAGACTCTATGTTGGATTTGAGACAAAGCCGAATATGCCGTGATTCTGCCGCTTCTCTCCGCTAGCGTTCTGAGGTGGATATCGATGGTTACACGACCATCACCAGTTTCGTNNNNTACGCAACTGATGCTGGAGGCAACCCGCTGACCAGTATATCCATCAGGCCTAAATCCGGGGACAGGTTCTTAACCACTTGCTGAGGTTAAAAAAATGTAACGTGTTCACAAGGTGCTAATCACGTTATCGGTAATAGATATGATAGTAGGCAGGTGGCCTGCTCTTCCAGAGAGGAGGTGAGAGCTGAGAACTAAAGGAGGCTTCGAGGGTGTACTGAGAAACAAAGAAGTAACCATTCAATCAAGTATATTGAAATACTGTCTGTCGAAGTCTGCCCTTTCTATCGTAGAAACAGGCGGTCTTTAAATACACAGATCTGTTCATATCTAGCATGAACGAAACTAATCAAAGGTATCAATCGATACACTTTGGTGAAGCTAATTAAGTATCAAAGCGATACTTAAAACAATACTTAAAACAAACCAAGTATCAAAGCGATACTTAAAACAAAACATAAAACAAAACCAAGTATCAAACAATACTTAAAACAAACCAAGCATCAAAGCGATACTTAAAACAAAACATAAAACAAAACCAAGTATCAAGCGATACTTAAAACAAACCAAGTATCAAAGCGATACTTGAAACAAAACCAATAACTGAGTACCCGTACCGGTTACAGTACACCCTCACAGCCTTCCTTAGTTCTGAGCTCTTACCTCCTATCTGGTAAAGCAGGCCACCTGCCAACTATCGAACCTATTACCAATAACATGAATAGCAACTTGCAAACATGTTACAGTATTATACTAAGCATAGGAGATATAGATTAGTTTGAACGCTTTTATGAAGCAGAAGAGGAGGAAGATGTTCCTGATATCCTGGCATAATGGGCAGCACAGTTCACTCTTCCTCACTGGTCCCAAATAACTCACATGGCACTTGAGATATATAGTATTGCAGCCATATCAGACAAGGTGGAATAAGCCTTCAGCAGGTAACTAGTTTTTCTCTACTTTGAACTCAGATAAATACAAACTCTACTAATCATAATCCTGATGTATATTGAGTGATAAGAATTTCATAATAGATCACCGCAGTTACTTAGAGGAGAAGGTATTTGCGGCTATCGAATGTATGAAGTCATGTAGAAAGGAAAATCTCATTTGTGAGAAGCCATTAGTGGAAGTAGAGACCAGGCTGGGAGACTTAGAGGAGAGAGCACGAAGGCTAAGTCAAGACAGTGGAATATGTTCAGTGTGCTCAGAACCAGGATCAGATATCACCAGAAGTATTAGTTGATTTATCGTCAAATTCGATATATGATAGTCAAGCCTGATCTCCTCTACATTAGAACAACAATACTTTACTTCTTTATAATAAAAACCTGATTCTCCAGAGATTTAAGTAGGAAACATAAATTAAGACGTCTATAGGCCTGGCTGTCCATCATAGGCATAGATCAGGACAGACTGCCAATTGGTGTCCATCCTATGCAAGGGTCTCCAACTTGCAGTCTATCCCATCCTAGGCCAAAGATGGACGGACAGGACCTTTGTGAAGACTGAGATCAGGCATCACTTGATATACATAATACAAGCTAAGATGCAACATACATACACACACATACACACATGTAGAGAGAAAAATTTCGGAAATTCCAGTACAGTTAGTGGGGCATTCTTGCAGCTATACCAAGTTTATTTTTGTTTGTGTACATGTCATCTTTTTATCTAGTACAATCAGAATTTTAACTTAAAGAACTACTCTACCTCCTCTGCAACATGTTTGCAAGGTGCTAGTCACGTTATCAGTAAAGATACGATAGTTGGCAGGTGGCCTGCTCTACCAGAGAGGAGGTAAGAGCTGAAAACTAAAAGAGATTTCGAGGGTGTACTGAGGAACAAAGAAGTAACCGTTCAACCAAGTATATTGAAATACTGTCTGTTGAAGTCTGCCTTTTCCATCGTGGAATCAGGTGGTATTTAAATACACAAATCTGTTCATAGTTCAAGGGGTTTTCTGCCCGATCA
>NW_003298963.1:102111-104070 GCF_000151645.1 Tuber melanosporum
GCAAACAAAACCTAATAATCATCAAAAGTAGAGTCTGAGAAACTAAAGGCTTCCATTTCTGCTATTAGCTCTTCATCATAAGTGTCGCACTAGGGACAAGAGGAAATCCTAAGAAAACATTGAGACTCAAAGAAATGCAGGTCACAGTAGTCACGAATACCAGATTCATGCTGTACATCTACCCAAGTATTACTGCAATCAGGACAGTAGTCCACCCAGAGGATAGCGAATTAGTCTTCAAGTTGGATAACATCGCTATTCAACCACAGTCCAACAATCTGTTGTCGCAGCCTCAAATCAAGTTCCACGTATTTTGATATCGTTATAGTATTTCGATAGAGGACAGAGATTAGATAAGATTATTGAGAGCCCACTCCATAGCCTGGTTTTCCTCATCACTGCTTTCAAATTATGAGTCAAAGTATGTTGTCCAAAACCCATCTCTGGCTTCAAGTTCCATCTGCCATCGCTCAGTCTCTGGCATCGTAGGTGTCCCGCACATTGTAATGTAATTGATCGTTGGAGAGAGGGATTCGTTTAGCATATTGTCTTTCCACCATTCGTTCATTATATTCATAATATACTCTAGTCACTCTAGTAGCTCCCAGGTATTTTCGCTCGCTGGGTATCTTTTCTATTTCATCAGAAGGTAATTATTTCCATGCTAAAGGCAGAAGTCTCAGATTTCTTCAACTTCCGATTCATCCTTCTTATTAATGATGATAGGTGTGGGTCGAGAGTGGATTCTTCCAGGGAACTTGGAGTCGTCATTTGGGTGGAATCGCTTGATAGAGGAGGTGTGGAAAATGGCCGTATTGCAGCGGTACATGCATCTATCCATCTGGACGGTGTAGTTTTCTGTATGCTCGTCAAAGGATAAGACCTTGAAATGTCCTCACCATCAGGGTTGAAGTTTCTTGCTGCCTCCTACATTGGTAATAAACTTGTTTCCATATACCATGAGCATATTACCTGGTTGGATAGGAACATGCTTGCATCGTCGCTTCTGGGCAGTAGTGGTGCTCCGGAATTGGGCTGCTTTAACAGCTTAGAAGGCATCATTCCGAATTGCTTAGTGTCGGTTTAGGTGATCATCGGAGGCAGAGACCGAGGAGTTCTTGAATAGAGTTGTAGGTAGAAGAGAGTATTGGCGGCTGAAGATTGCCTTGTATAGAGAGATTCCCAAGGTATCTGAATATCTGGCATTAATATATACAGTAAGCTCAATGAGGGCTGGTTCCCAGTTGGTCTATCGTTCATTGATCATGTTCCTAATTCCAGTCTTGACTTCGCAGATCTTCCATTCTGCTTGGCCATTGGTCTCATGATGTCCAGGAGCTGCCATAATATGGTTGATTCCAAAAGAGGTCAAGGTTTGCTTCCAGAATCTGGAGGTGAAAGAGAGATCAGTATCACTGACAATAGATAATGGATATCCATGGGGGGTGAATTGGTATCATTGGAGGTTATTCCAAGTGTCTTTGGAGGAATCAGTAACCTTCATTGGCATGAGCCATGTATATCCCGAAAGCCTATCCCCCGCTAGTAAGATAATGTCATATCCAGCAGAATTGTTAAATGGTCATCCGAAATCGATGGCATAAGATTCGAAAAGTTCTCAAGGTAACTGAAGGGTCTGGACTTTCCCTTCAGGTAGTTGTATTCGTTTTTTATTTGCCTGGTAGAGTTCACATTATTTAACGAAATCGTGGAAGTCCTTTCACATTTCATGCCAGTAAACATATTCTGAGGTATATAGGAGGGTACGGTCCGTACTATGGTGTCCTTTGTTATGGATTTCGGTAATGACATATTTCCTAATGGTCATTCCCTTGAACATATAGCCTTTCAGGATGTATAGGCAACATTTACCATAATGGGTGCTGGTATAAACTATTCCATTGGATATGTTGTAAGAGGCGAGATCTCTGGACCGGGACGCACGGCTGGTTTGCCTGT